>NC_090800.1:9040000-9340000 GCF_036512215.1 Solanum lycopersicum
TAGATTAGAACGACATTTGAAGACTTTACTTCAAGGAAATAGAGAGGTGGAAAGAAATAATCGTTCCTTACAAGATATAGCAAGAACAATGTTGTTGGATCGAGATCTCCCTGATCATTTTTGGTCATAAACAATCGAATCTGTTTTCGAAGAGTCAGCTCTTGAAAAAGTAAAGTTGACTATCCCAGCTGACAAAAGCACTATCCACAGGGAATGGAGAATGCAACAAAATCTATCTTGAAAAATTTATCTTGGGATGATAAAATTCATACTACAAAAATCAGAAGTTCTAGTATCCCAATAAATAAATGGACGAGTCATGGATACAAGCTATGAAAGAAGAACTTTATCAATTCGAGAAAAATCAACTGACAAATAAAGCAATTAGAAAATAGAATTTTCATCAATCAAGGGAATGTGTTTGATGAAAAAATATATCGAGGATTGATTGGACCTTTACTATATCTCAATGCAAGTCGATCAATCAACGTTTGCAAAGGGACCATGGTATTCTTTATGAAATTTTGATTTATCTGAATTTTTAGATTCTGATTTTGCAGGTGAATAAACAAAACTTACAGTAAAAGCACTAGTGAAACAGTTGGAAGTTATGGTACTCAACTTCTTTTTGTCATGCATCAATTATTGGAGCTCAACTTTTTTGTTGAAGACGTTCCAATATTATTTGATTGTATTATGCTATTTGTTTATCTAACTCTGCATTTGTCGATGGCATCATTTCAATTTGTAATATTGTTGTAAATGGTGATTGTTTGCTGAGATTGTTGGTTTTGAAAAAAGATTTCATTTCCTTCAAATATCCTGAAGTTACAATGCTCATAATCAAATTATTTAGTCTACTAGTTGTCTAGTTGTTCTTGTCTATTTTGTTTTCCTTTTTGATTATGTCAAAGCGGAGAATTCAGATAACTATACTGGAAGCATACAAAAAGATGGGAGCATACAGAAAGGGGGAGCCATAAAATTGATAAATAAGGAAGTTAAACTAAATAGTATAGTTAAATTTTTTCATCATCAAAAAGGGGGAGATTGTTAACTTATAATGTTTTGTATAATGACAAACTACCTTATGTTGCAGGAAAATCAAGACTAGTGTATGTGTGTTAGATACACAAAATCTTATAGATTAATGCTTTAAGAATTAAATTAGCAACAATCAATTTAGGAGAAGATTGATTCACTCTAATCAATCTAACCAAAGACAGATTTGTTCAAATCAATCTAACCAAAGATAGATTTGTTCAAATCAATCTGAACTCAAGTAATCAAATCAAATCTTGCTAGTTAAATCTACCATTGCTGGAACTCAATCAAAGAAGATTTATATTTAATTAAGCATGAGAATAAAAAAGGAAGAACGGCAAAGAAGGAAAGCAACGAGCTGCCCTCACTGAAGCAAAACTGCCATCATTCAAGGACTCAACAAAAATGAAGAAATCACAATCCTAGCATATGACTAGGATGAAGTAATCTGGAAGATAGAAGAACAAATTAGCCAAGTATCAAGAGAAGGAAGAGAATCAAGGTTACAAGAAGATCTCTAAAGAAGGAAAATCAGCAATGTATCCAGATGACATAATTATCTTCAAGAGAAGGAAAAGAATAAGGATCACCAGAAAATCTCTAAAGAATGAAGGAATTGGCTAGCTCATATGGACATGAATCAATCAGCCAAAATCAAGAACTCAACCAGGATCCTTGTTTGAAATACCCTTGGTTTATTCCTTAACAAGTGCAGTCCTCAATCACTATATAATCCTCGTCTAGCCTTAGTTGTGAGGCACGCACTTCACTTGAACTTATATTGTAATCTTCTTTTATCTTTTATAAAATTCTATACACTTTTGAGTGAAAATTGTAAAGAAAAGAAAAAGAAAGATCTGAGTGTAGGTTATTGTCACGAACCAAATCGAGTCGCGAGTGGAACCCACACTTATCCTACTATGTGAGCGAACCAACCAATCTAAGCCCCAACGTTTTCAGACATAATGAACAAAATATAATGCGGAAGACTTAAACTCATTAATGAAAATCAATTCAATAAACTTCTAAAAACTCAACATCTATTATTCCCCAAAATCTGGAAGTCATCATCACAAGAACATCTATCCTCAAATTACTAATCTAAGAGTATCTAAGAAGCTAAAATAAGTAAAAATCTAGTCCATGCCGGAAGTTCAAGGCATCAAGACATGACAAGGAAGATCCAGTCCAAGCTAGAAGAATTAGCTCACCCTGAAATCCGGTGTAATGAAGACTGGCTAGAGTTGCGGTTGAGTTGAAGATGACGGCACATTTGCTGCACTCCACAAATAATCAAGAAAACAAATACAAGTAGGGGTCAGTACAAGGCACAAGTACAGAGTAGGTATCATCGGCCAACTCAAAATAGAAAACAATATATATCAGATAATAATATAAAATCAACCATATTACTTAACAGGTGAAACCAACAAGTTCACAAATCATGTGTAACCACATCAAACACACCTATGAGAACTCAAGTCTCCACACCATACTCATTTGGGAATTAGGTTCATTAGTTTGATTATATTAACATCTTTCAAGATTCATTGTCTTTATTTCTCTCGTGTTGATACGTGACACTCCGCTTCCCTACTACTATGTGTCGGAACGTGACACTCCGATTCCCTAGTTCTACGTGTCGGTTCGTGACACCCGATCCCCTAATTCTATGTGTCGGAACGTGACACTCCGATCCCCTAATTCTACGTGTCGATTCGTGACACCCGATCCCCTAATTCTACGTGTCGGTTCGTGACACCCGATCCCCTAATTCTATGTTTCGGAACGTGACACTCCGATCCCCTAATTCTACGTGTCAGTTCCTGACACCCGATTCCCTAATTCTATGTGTCGGAACGTGACACTCCGATCCCCTAATTCTACGTGTCGGTTCGTGACACCTGCTCCACTAATCTCATTCTATCAATTCATCAATCCTTCTTTTATGCCAACGCATCATCAATCTCATTACTTTAGTTTATCAAGCCTTCTCTTATACCAAGGTATCATCAATCTCATTACTTTAGTTTATCAAGCCTTCACTTATACCAAGGCATCATCAATCTCATTACTTTAGTTCATCAAGCCTCTTCTTATACCAAGGCATCATTATTAACAAAGAGATTAGGGTTTTTCAAGATTTATGATTCAATAGCTTCATCATGCTTATTTTATCACAATTATATAATCACATTCATGCAAGCATACAATTAAGCATATAGCAGGGTTTACAATACTATCAATATATATCATTCTCTATTAAGAGTTTACTACGAATAGTATAAAAACCATAACCTACCTCCACCGAAGAACCAAAGTCAAGCAACTACTTCTCCAATGCCTTTATTTTCCTCAATGGCAGAATGTTTCCAATTTATCAAGTATGAAATATCCGTAAACAAACGTGTCTGTAGGAACCCACATATGTATAACCTAAACTCGATAACTTATCCAAATCTGTAATCAAGTTTATAAAAATTAAGCCTAATGGTAAGTCTCCATTCCTCTCATTATCATAACCTTAATTGTATTCAAGTAACAAAATACACCTAATAATCACCTATCTGAATATATATATCTCAATCTATTTATAACATAATAACTAACATAACTAAAATCAAAACAACTGCTTAGCACCCTAGGGAAACGAAAGAAATCTAATTTTATTTGTACTAACCTATAAGCATGTAATACTTACGTGTGCCTACTCGTACCACACAAATATTTAATGGAAAACTGCATGTCCCAATTTTTAAACCAATAGAACATAAGATCCAACTCTATAATTTATTAAATTCTATACGTTAGTGCAGAAAGTAAATTGAAAACATAATAAACCTATCTAAATTCAATTATTTGGAAATTTTCCATTTATTTTTACGCAATCATTATGTTCCCCCACCCTTGAATTTCTAATGCCTTATAAAGTAATAATACAAAGACTAATGTCACCCAATTATACATATATAAATTAAAAATTGAATTTGCATCAAGTTTTACCTGTAGGCTTTCCTTGTACCTGCAATGGTGCCGCCGAGATCCAAGAGTAAGAATGTCGAGCGGTTTTTGATAATCAAGAAATAGTAATCCTACTTATTATATTACTAATTATAAAAGTTTTGAAAGTGACCTACTATGAATTTTAATGTTATATTCTTTAACCATCAACTAAATAAGTTATCAAAACTACCCCCATTATTTCTATAATTGTTATTATGAAATAGTTCAAAATACCCATTTAGAATATAACGAAAAATATTTTATGAAACACAAGGCTTTAACTCTCAAAACGACCAAAAGGGTCGTTATAATAGATACCAATTTAGCGATCGTTCGTCCTCGAACAATCAAAGGAAGACAAGGCAAGAAAGGGTAGTTGTCTCAAAAGTTCATTCGAAATAGTAGTACCCTTGGTCTTATATCAATATTGTTAAACCAATCAATGGAAGACAAGGCAAGGCAAGAAAGGGTAGTTGTCTCAAAAGTTCATTCGAAATAGTAGTACCCTTGGTCTTATATCAATATTGTTAAACCAATCAATGGAAGATCTACACCTCCTCACAACAATGCCTTAAATGAGTCTGTCTCACTACTCTAGGGATAATTATTGATGTATGTAAACTCAACTAACAACAAAACTATTTCTAATAATGAACTTTTCAACTGATCTATTCTCCAACTAGACCTTGACACAACCATCTGAACAAATATTATCTAACATAATCACGATAAAATTTTAAATCAAAAGTGGCTACAACCAGAAGTGGACTTTAACCAACTACCACACACTCATATTACACAAACCATCACAGATCTTATCATAATTTTCTTTTCACAACACAATCTCATCACAAGCTTAATTGATGAAAATATTAGCTTTAGACATCGATTAATCATCAAGGGAGAGTCAATATATCTAACCCAAGGAAGAATAATATCAAGTAAACACCAACAAGGGATACACTTCAAAATGCAGAACCTCTAACATTACTCTTAGGCAATTGGAACTCTTCATAGCAGCTCCTATATAGATTCTCATAAGCAAGTTTGTGCGTATAGAACTACTGATATACTTTAGCTATTCCAAACAACACCAATTCTATCATAACTAAAATATCAAGTTTGCCCAAGGATCCTACCCTATCAAGAGGACACAAGGATATCTTTACATCCGATTCACCACTAGAAATCAACCCATAGATGTGAAAACACGAGTGGACGTAGAAAATGAATCATACTCTAAATCACACCCGAAATGAAGTAGTATTATTCCAACTCTAAATTCTTAATAACCATGTAGAATTATATTACACCTTATGCATCATTCTTAATTCATATATCCAAATTTGAGCAATCTAACCCCATGTCTATACTAAATTCTTCATGCCTCATTGTTTGCAATCCAAATCAAAACTCAATATTTATAAAAGTCGATTATAAATTCTAGTAAGTCTATATCGAACTACTTCACATCTCACAGTCATATCTAAACTCATAGGCAAAATTACTACAACCATCAACTATAACCCATAGGTTTATACGAGAGGTCTTATTCATTCACTTTTCTCAAATTCTTCTCATGGTGCAAAATTCTATTCGACCCTTCAATATGTCAATATTCTTGTTTCTTTAGATCACTCATCGATCTCATCCTTTTACCAACAACCCATGACATTTTACTTCACATTCTAAATCAAAACTCAGAAGGAAACTCTTCTTAGATCTTTTAACAATCAAAAGTAATAAACTTTATGATCCAAAACATGCATAAGTTCTTTCACATGCTTAATACCAGTGCAATCAATCGTTTATTACCTTACAAATTCATACCTTGAAAAAAAAATATCACCAAGAATGCAGACTTATAATAAAAAGTTTTAATTTTAAGTCCAATTGTGTAACCCAATACCCCTATGTATCTACATTTGCTTATACTTTGAACACTTTTATAATTACCTTATCTTAGCTTATCATTGACTATCTTTCCATCATGCTCAGTTAACCCTTTTATCACCATGAAGTGAACCTTTTCCTCATTCTAACACCTTAAACATAGGTATACCAATCAAATTCAAGGGACTAACCTAATTTATATGCACTTTCTTGCTAAATCTTCAATTTACTTCACCCAAGTTTATCCACTAGGACTTTCTTTCCCTATAAGTTTGTTATTTTAGTATCAATCTACCTTTTAAAGCTTAAGATAAAATCGTCAGTACTCATTCAGAACCCTCAAGATACATTTCACAACCTAAATGTATTAATATTGTACCAAAGATCCACCACTAAAAATTTTCTTTAAAATAATGCTCAACCACTAAAACTTTCCTTCAAAATAATGCTCAATCTAAGTTCCTGTAGTAATAAACTAGTTCGTTTCTCAAATTTTAATGCAACACTAAATCTTATTATCTGACTATGTCGTACAACTTGTAACTCCTTTAGTAATTAGTATTCATACTTGACAATCGTCGTACCTGCTTCCACATAACACTAGTACTGCCATACCGTGAAAGTCCGTTAGATACCTCACTAGAACACATCACACCTGTCCATATTATCGTACCCAAATAGCCCACATATTTCTACCAATTGAATAATTGCAAAACATTATCGAATATATTTTCTCTCTAGATCAAACAATTTGTTTTACTTCTTATATCAATTCAATAACAAAAATAACACACTTCCTAACTCTAACCAAGTAAGCATCGATGACTTTCTCTAATATACCCTCACTCGATGAAGTCATAGTAGTGAATTTATTAATCGACACTCGACATGAGACTACCACCACATTTTGCGATCGAGAAAATATATCTATTTCTAAGAACATATTTTTTTCTGTTGTTGCGATTTCAACTTCAAATACTCTAGTAGTACCCATATTTGAAATAGAGTGAAGAAGTTCAGATACCAATTTGTATCACCTAGATACCAATTGGATTCAAGTAGTAGCACGAAAGAAAGAAAGAAATGATCTTTCCTAAAGTCCTATAGCTTCTCAAAGAAAAGTAAAGGCGTTCCCCTACCGTTCCTCAAGACTCTACTAGACTCGTTCTGGTGTGATGAGACCAACGAACCTAATGCTCTGATACCAAGTTTGTCACGACCCAAATCGAGTCGCGAGTGGCATCCACACTTATCCTACTATGTGAGCGAACCAACCCATCTAAACCCCAACGTTTTCAGACATAATGAACAAAAACAACGCGGAAGACTTAAACTCATTAATGAAAATTAATTCAATAAACTTCTAAAAACTCAACATCTATTATTCCCCAAAATCTGGAAGTCATCATCACAAGAACATCTATCCTCAAATTACTAATCTAAGAGTATCTAAGAAGCTAAAATAGGTAAAAAATCTAGTCTATGCCGGAAGTTCAAGGCATCAAGACATGAAGAGGAAGATCCAGTCCAAGCTAGAAGCATTAGCTCACCCTGAAATCCGGTGTAATGAAGACTGGCTAGAGTTGCGGTTGAGTTGAAGACGACGGCACGTTTGCTGCACTCCACAAATAATCAAGAAAACAAATACAAGTAGGGGTCAGTACAAGGCACAAGTAATGAGTAGGTATCATCGGCCAACTCAAAATAGAAAACAGTATATATCAGATAATAACATAAAATCAACCATATTACTCAACAGGTGAAAGCAACAAGTTCACAAATCATGTGTAACCACATCAAACACACCTATGAGAACTCAAGTCTCCACACCATACTCATTTGGGAATTAGGTTCATTAGATTGAGTATATTAACATCTTTCAAGATTCATTGTCTTTAATTCTCTCGTGTCGGTACGTGACACTCCGCTTTCTTACTACTATGTGTTGGAACGTGACACTCCGATCCCCTAGTTCTACGTGTCAGTTCGTGACACCCGATCCCCTAATTCTATGTGTAGGAGCGTGACACTCCGATCCCCTAATTCTACGTGTTGGTTCGTGACACCCGATCCCCTAATTCTATGTGTCGGTTCGTGACACCCGATCCCCTAATTCTATGTGTCGGAACGTGACACTCCGATCCCCTAATTATACGTGTTCGTTACACCCGATCCCCTAATTATATGTGTAGGAACGTGACACTCCGATCCCCTAATTCTACGTGTCGGTTCGTGACACCTGCTGCACTAATCTCATTCTATCAATTCATCAATACTTCTTTTATACCAAGGCATCATCAATCTCATTACTTTAGTTTATCAAGCCTTCTCTTATACCAAGGTATCATCAATCTCATTACTTTAGTTTATCAAGCCTTCTCTTATACCAAGGCATCATCAATCTCATTATTTTAGTTCATCAAACCTTCTCTTATACCAAGGCATCATTATTAACAAAGAGATTAGGGTTTTTCAAGATTTATGATTCAATAGCTTCATCATGCTTATTTTATCACAATTATATAATCACATTCATGCAAGCATACAATTAAGCATGTAGTAGGGTTTACAATACTACCAATACATATCATTCGCTACTAAGAATTAACTACGAATAGTATAAAAACCATAACCTACCTCCACCGAAGAACCGAAGTCAAGCAAATACTTCTCCAATGCTTCTATTTTCCTCAATGTCAGAATGTTTCCAATCTATCAAGTATGAAATATCCGTAAACAAACGAGTTTGTAGGAACCCACATATGTATAACCTGAACTCAATAACTAATCCAAATCTGTAATCAAGTTTATAAAAATTAAGCGTAATGGTAAGTCTCCATTCCTCTCATTATCATAACCTTAATTGTATTCAAGTAATAAAATACACCTAATAATCACCTATCTTTAACATATATATCTCAATCTATTTATAACACAATAACCAAGTAACATAACTAAAATCAAAACAACTGCTTAGCACCCTAGGGAAACCAAAGAAATCTAATTTTATTTTTACTAACGTATAAGCATGTAATACTAACGTGTGCCTACTCGTACCACACAAATATTTTACGGAAAACTGCATGTCCCAATTTTTAAACCAATAGAACATAAGATCCAACTCTATAATTTATTAAATTATATACGTTAGTGCAGAAAGTAAATTGAAAACATAATAAACCTATCTAAATTCAATTATTTGGAAATTTTCCATTAATTTTTACGCAATCATTATGTTCCCCCACCCTTGAATTTCTAAAGCCTTATAAAGTAATAATATAAAGACTAATGTCACCCAATTATACATATATAAATTAAAAATTGAATTTGCATCAAGTTTTACCTGTAAACTTTCCTTGTACCTGCAATGGTGGCGCCGAGAACCAAAAGTAAGAATGTCGAGCGGTTTGTGATAATCAAGAAATAGTAACCCTACTTACTATATTACTAATTATAAAAGTGTTGAAAGTGACCTACTATGAATTTTAATGTTATATTCTTTAACCACCAACTAAATAAGTTATAAAAATTATCCCATTATTTCTATAATTGTTATTATGAAATAGTTCAAAATACCCATTTAGAATACAACGAAAAATATTTTATGAAACACAAGGCTTTAACTCTCAAAATGACCAAAAGGGTCGTTACAGTTATACAAGTAGAGGTTGTGTCAGAGAAGAAGGTCTGATTTGCATATCAGACGGGCTCTTAATCGTAACATTTAGTAGCACTCAACATCTCAACAAGCTCTTCAGGAAACCTTTGTAACCTAAGGGGATTGGACTAGGAACCAAATCGGTGATCCGAACCAGTATAAAAATACTCTGTGTTATTTACTTACTGCAGGTTATTATTTCTATTTTTTTGTTTTACTAACGTGCAGGTGAGTCGACTGACCAGAGTAAAATTTGTATTCATTGCCAACCACAACTTCAATTTTGAAATATATATATTTATTTTGAAAGTAAAATCATTTTTATCAAATTTAACAAAAAAGAACATGGCCAACCATTAAGCCTGATGGTCGGTTGGGCTACTCGACATGCATTGTCCCCGACAAGGGGTGACAGTACAAAATAATGTACATGTAAGATATGTTGGAAGTTGACACTAAAGTAAAAGTATTGAACAAAAAGGGAAGGGATGAAATACAAGTAAAATATGTAATCACCCTATAACAATAAATTATAAGTACATGGCCCCTATATGCCTGGTAGGTACAAGAAACACACAATCCCTTTAGGTCCTAAAGAGAGTAACAATCGCTAAATACCCATATTGTATCCTAACCTGGATCCCAATGACAATATGTTCTAAACCATCTGAATGTACATTTTCCAAGAATCAATCTTTATATAAAAATTAACTTTAACGACAATTAATTAGCAATTACTGCTAAATGAGTAATTTTAACGGAAATTAGAACTCTTTGTATGTGTCCCTAAAGGATTTAGCGACACCGGATCTAAAAACACTTAACTAATGCCGGTAAAGGCTTTAGCGCACTTACCATGATCATAGGCACTCTCTACCCTGCGTTGGGTGATTTCTCACCTATTTTATTAAGGCATAGTGGAATGCACAAGTATAGCTTCTCCGTACTCCTATAATTGTTCGGGGTCAGCCAACCCATATATCTAAAAGGGCAGGCATAATATAACAATGAATATGTATGATAGTGTATGTGTTTATTGAGGCCAAAAAAGCTTCTAGAATTTAGACGACAAAATATCAAGAAAATAAAAAGTAATTATAATTGATCAAACTTTATCATAACATGTTTTTCTAGTCCATAATAATAGAGTTGAGTGTCACCGGTAGACGTTATATCATTTGGAGTTTGCCAACAAAGTAGGATAAGGCTACATGTCAAATAATGTCAATAGAACAACTATAAAAAGCTTAGATCTTTACGATCATTCTAGAAGAGAAATAATAGCTTTAACGTACCTTTCGACAAATACAGAAAATGTGTGTAACATATCAAAATTTGAAATAGTTAGGAATAAGGTAAGAAACTAAAAATATTCATTTTTGGAAAGAAAGGAAATAACTGGAAAATTGACTAAGTTAAGAAAGTGAGTTTAGGTCATTTTCACACGACCATAACTTCTAGTTCAGGATGAGTTAGGGTAGTTCTTGATATGGTTGGAAATCCCTTGCAGATATATTACCAACTCCACCGAGTTTGTGCATTTCAAATATCGTACGATGAAGATATGCCTATCGGAAGTTGGGTTGTTTAAGTAAGGTAAACCGATTCCGAATTTAATGGGAAGCTAGTATTTTCACCAATTAATTTCCTATTTCTTTTTTAGGGACTTATTTAGAGTAAAAACAAGTTTTAATTTAGATTAAAAAATCAAAATCACGCTTAGAACTTGGAGAAGAGAAAAAGAAGAAGAAAAGGTAGAAAAAGTCAAGGATTCGCAAATAACGCCCGAGGTTTGCGAATGGAATTCATGGGGTTGATCCCTGTCAAGGTATGTGAGATCTTTGAGTGTTGGATCAATTTACTCACACATCAATATTTCTTCAATCCTTAGATTTTTGAGATTGGTTGAATGAAAATAGTGAAGTTCTTGAAAGATATGGTTGAATTCTTGTTAATTGAGTTGTTGAAGAGCCTATTATTGCTTTGATTTGAAATTCAGGGCTTTTTTCAAGTTAAATATGTTGGTTATTGAAGGTACTTATAATCATAAGGGTTTGGAAAAAGAACTATGGAGGTTTGAGCGATTTAGAATCAAAAAACGAGAGGAGAAAATCATGCAGGCGCACCTGGATAGCACCAGGCATGGAACGCCCCATCTCTGCCAGAGGGCTTGCTGAGGTGCACCTATAGTGGGTTATAATGGTGCCTCAAACCAATGGTTCTGGCATGGCACGCCCCGAATGCGCCCAATTTGGTGTTTTTTGCCTAGTTTTCATTGTTCAGTCCTATTAAGCCCATTTAAGGTGTTTTACATCCTTATGATTCTAACTACTCTAAACGGCTTCTAATCATATAGAAATCATCCAAAAACAAGAATTTACAACCTTTAATCCACAACTTCAAATTCAAGCAAAAGTTAGAACCGAGTTTAGTGAATTCCTAAAGTCCTTTCATGAGGTCTTTTGCAATACTTCAAAACTTATTTTAAGAGTTAAAGATCAGATTGATTAAGGACTAAATATAAGTAGAAAAAGTTCATTTTATGTTTCATAAGTCTTTCAAAAACGTCTAAGCGTCATTTTAAGACTTAAGATCAAGTTCCGTTCAGAGTAAAGTGAAGTATTCCAAGCAGTATATCGGAACTAACTATTCCCAAAAGAACTTAAAATGTTTTCACATTTAAAATGAAGGAAAACTGAGATTTCCAAAGATCCTCCTGGTTAGTTTTCAGTTAAAGAGAAATAACTTTCTAAATGAAGCAAGTAGGGAAACTAAGATTTCAAAGATAGCCTTTGAGCTACGTATTTTAAGCATTAATCTCAAACCACAAAATCAGTATATTTTTAAAACATAACAACCAATATATTTTGGGAGTAGTATTGAGAACTGATATTAGGGAGATTTTATACAACTCACAACCCCTATGCATAAACCATGCAACCATCATGGGTAGAAAATGGTCATACTTTTTAGATGAACACTTTTCGCAGTACACTAGTGGATTCATTAAGAAGTTCTGTTCTTATACCTTTGGCCGAGTAAAGGATGTGTTGGCACTGTGAGGTAAACCGTTGTATCATCCCTGTAGCTCTTAGTGAGTGTTGTCGGTTAGAGAAACTCCGATAGACGTTAAATGCATTTATCTATTTACATCAGTTTATTTGTATTTTTACATACATCTAAGAGTTATTTCTATCCTTTTATGCATTCAGAAATCACAACACGTATTCAAACGACTTTTTTTATATTGGAATTGCTTTTAATCACTTTATATTGAAATTATTTAGTGTTATTGAGTTATGTTATTCATAAGTTGAACAAAGCCAAGGTAAGAATTCATTCTTACTCTTTTCAAGGTTAAGTCGTTTTAGCATTACAACTCGCATACTCGTACAATCAAAGTACTAATGCTAGTTAACCTGCATCATATCATTATGCATAATAAATAATGAGGATCGACATCCGGCGCACCATTGATCCAGTTGAGCACTTCAGAGTCAGTGGTGAGCCTCCTTGCATTCTGGAGGACTCTTTTTTTATTGCTTTTACAATATTTTTCTTTATTATGATTTTGTGGGATCTATCCTAATATCCATCTCGGTTCTAGAAGGCTTCATACATAGACAGTCAGAAAGTTAGCATTGCATCTCTTAGTCATTGTATTGCTGACAATTCGTTATTGACACTTTGACATTTTGGCCAACTTATTAACTTAAGTTATTGAATAAGTTTACTTTATTGAGTTAAGTTTGTCGTTGAGTTAAGTAAGACAGGCCAAGGGTCCTCTCAATGCCAACAATGGTCACTGGGTGTCGGCCACATCGAGGGTGTAGGCTCGGGGAGTGATGAACGTGGTAGCAGATCCAAGAGATCAAGAGTCTTAGAGAGTCTATGAAGCTGTGTCTTTAAATTCCTAGTTATCAATATGAAACGCGCAACATCTATAATTATGAGTGTGCGACTTTTAGAAATTCCTCACTTCTTTTATATTCCTTTTTGTGCGTTAGAGTTTATCGCTAAAAAGTTCTCTAATTTGTGCTTCCGCGTGTTTCAGATAACCATGCCTCCCCTAAGAGAAGCAAGAGGTTTCCTAACTAGGAGAAACGTAGAGGAACAAGAGTTGCGCAATGTTATTGAAGTACAACCGCAAGAAGAAGTTTCTAATGTTGAGTTTAGAGAGGCAATAATGATGCTCAGTCAAGTTGTGACCAATCAAGTTTGGTAGAACAGAGGAGAAAGAAATGAAGAGGTTGACACTTCAAGGATCTGTGAGGATGAATCCTCCATGTCTCATGGGTTTGACCACTACTGAGGATTTGGAGAATTTCGTTGAGGACTAGAAAAAGGTTTTTGATGTGATGCATGTTTCTAATGCTGAACGAGTTGAGCTAGCTGCATATAAACTGAAGAATAAGGCTAGGACTGGTTTCGATCAGTGGAAGGAGGGCAGAGATAAAGATGCACCACATCCAAGTTGGGCCTGTTTCAAAGAGGCTTTCTTTGGGCATTTCTTTCTGTAAAAATTGAGAGAGGCTAAGGTACGAGACTTTCTTACACTGAAATAGGACTCGTTGAGTGTGCATGAGTATGGGTTGAAGTTCACCCAGTTTCCCCGCTATGATCCTAAGCTTGTTAAGTACATGAGGAATAAGATAAACTTGTTTGTCTCTATCTTAGATCGTGCATCAAGAAAAGAGGGCAGAGCTCCAATGCTGACAGGAGACATGAACATATCCAAGTTGATGGTTTATGTGCAATAGGTTGAAGAGGAGAAATTGAGTGACATAGAAGAGTACAGAAATAAGAAAGCTAAGACAGCGAATGAGTCCATGCAATAGAAGAGTAATGCAACCCGGTCATCCTTAGAACTCATGCCTTATCATCTGCTAGTGCACCTACACTTTAGAAAAAAATATGAGTATTATGGTCAGAATTCAACAGCTAAACATGTATATTCATCGGGTAGTGTTTTTTTTTGGGGGGGGGGGGGGTAATAAGTCTTTTGCATGTGCCAAGTTTGGTAGAAACAACTCTGGTGTTAGTCATGACGGCTCCACTGGTTGTTTCAAGTGAGGTCAGAGCAGATATTTAATGAGAGATTGTCCAAAGAACACGCAAAAAAGTGGTAATAAGGGCAATAGAGCCCAATCTTCATCAGTTTCTCCACCTGACAGGGATGCACCTAAGGGAGCTACTTCCGATACTAGTAGAGGAACAAAGCACTTGTATTCTCTCAATAATCGCCAAGAGCATGAGAACTCGCCAGATGTTGTCACTGATATGATTCAAGTCTATGAATTAACTGTTTATGCATTGCTAGACCCAGAAATGAGTTTATCTTTTGTAACTCCATATGATCTCATGAACTTTGATATGAATCATGAGAAACTTAGTAAACCATTCAGTGTCTCCACACCTGTTGGTGAATCCATTCTAGAAGAAAAAGTCTATCACGATTTTCCTTTTTCCGTCAATCACAAGAGTATCATGAATAATTTAGTTGAGTTAGACATGGTAGACTTCGATGTCATTCTTTGCATGGACTGCCTTCATGCATGTTATGACTCAGTTGATTATAGAACTCGTGTAGTCAAGTTTTAGTTTCAAAATGAGCCAGTCTTAGAGTGGAAAAGCAGTTCAGCAGTGCCTAAGAGTCGATTCATGTAATGACCTATTTAGTCATTTTGAGCAGGAGATTTTACTTTTGGAAAACTGGCAGAGGCGACGGACCCCACGACGGACCGTCATGAGCACGACGGACCGTCGCAGGGTCTCGTTTCAAAACACTTAGAAATTCTGAAATTGGATACTGAAAATCGACTCTCTGAACTTCGTGACGACATGGCAGGATGGACTGTCGTGGGCACGACGGACCGTCACAGACCCTTTAATAAAATTGAGTCTCTGAACTCTGTGACGGAGCAGCAGGACGGACTATCGCAGGCACGACGGCCCGTCACAGATTGCGTAATCCCAGTCTGGGTCAGATTTCTTTACACATTTTAAGGGACATTTTGGACTATTCCTACTTTAATTATAAAGTTAGAGGGTTAAGGTTAATAAGTCTAATTACTTGGGGGTTAAAAGAGGTAACCTTAAGTTAATTAGTGGGTTATTATTGCCATATTTCATTCTTAATTATATGTTAATTAGGGTAAAAGAAAGAGGGTTTGAATAAAGAAAATAGAAAGAACAAGAGAGAGAGAGGATCGAACGAGGGAGAAGAGGAAAACACAAGGCTTTAGGAAATTCTTGCTTGATCACTAGTCTTCGGTGGAGGTAGGTTATGGTTTTCATGCTATTCATAGTATACTCTTAATAGCGAATGTTATGTATTTATAATATTGTAAACCCTGCTATGTGCTTAATTGTATGCTCGCATGAATATGATTATGTAATTGTGAATAAATAAGCATGATGAAGCTATTGAATCCCAAATCTTGAAAAGAAAACCCTAATATACTCTGTTAATGATGATGCCTTTGTATAAAAGAAGGCTTGATGAACGAAAGTGGTGAGATTAGGGGATCGGGTGCCACGTTCCGGTACAAGGATAGTATATGAGGATCGGAGTGTCACGTTCCGACACCAGGATAGTATATGGATCGGGTGCCACGTTTCGATACCAGGATAGAATGCGGATCGGAGTGTCACGTTTTGACACCAGGATAGTATATGGATCGGGTGCCACGTTCCGGTACCAGGATAGAATGAGGATAGGAGTGTCACGTTCCGACACCAGGATAGTATATGGATCGGGTGCCACGTTCCGGTACCAGGAAAGTATATGAGGATCGGAGTGCCATGTTTCGACACCAGGATAGTATATGGAGCGGAATGTCACGTACCGACACGAGGGGAATAAAGATAATGAATCTTGAAATATGTTAATATACTCAATCTAATGAACTTAATTCCCAAATGAGTGATGAGGAGGCGTGAGTCCTCATTGATGTGCTTGGTGTTGTGACCAAGGGTTATGGTAATTGTAAATGCTGCATGCTAAGGATATTAGTTGATTTATGATGTTATCTGATATATACTGTTTTCTATTTTGAGTTGGCCGATGATATCTACTCAGTACCTGTGTTTTGTACTGACCCTACTTTTATGTTTTCTTCTTTGTTATTTGTGGAGTGCAGAAAACGTGCCGTCGTCTTCAACTCAACAGTAACTCTAGCCAGTCTTCATTACTCCGGATATCAGGGTGAGCTAATGCTTCTGGCTTGGACTGGATCTTCCTCTTCATGTCTTGATGCCTTGAAGTTCCGGCATGGACTGACTTTTTATGTATTTTAGCTTCTTAGAAACTCTTTGATTTAGTAATTTAAAGTAGATTTTCTTGTGATGATGACTTCCAGATTTTGGGGAATAATAGATGTTGAATTTTAGAAGTTAATGAATTGGTTTTTTTTTATGAGATTAAGTCTTCCGCATTTTCTACTGTTGAGATTATATTGAAATGTTAGAGTTTAGATTGATTGGTTCGCTCACATATGAGGGTAAGTGTGAGTGCCAGTCGCGGCCCGGTTTTGGGTCGTGACTAACTTGGTATCAGAGCATTAGGTTCGTTGGTCTCATCACACAAGAACGAGTCTAGTAGAGTCTTAAGGAACGGTAGGGGGACGCCTTTACTTTTCTTTGAGAGGCTATAAGACTTTAGGAAAATTCCATTCTTTCTTTCTTTCTTTCGTGCTATTACTTGGATCCAATTGGTATCTAGGTGATACAAATTGGTATCTGACCTTCTTCACTCTTTTTCGCAGATGGTTAGAACTAGAGCAACGACTGCACCAACACCAACACCGGCAAGACAAGAAACGTCTGAGCCAGCCACTGGGGCTGTAGCTCGAAGAAGAGTAGTGGTGAGAGGCTATGGAAGAGGTCGTGGGAGGACTTCCTCTAGAGGAAGAGGACAAGTACCTAGCCCATCTAATGCTAGGGTAGTGACTACTCCACCGACTGAGGAAGTAGTAAGAGAGGGGGAGAATGAACAAGTGCAGAATGAGGAAATGCCACCCAACCTACCACAGAGATGATCAATCAGGTTCTGGCTTATCTTAGCGGGTTATCTGACCAGGGCCATACACCTCCAGTGTTTTCTGCACCAGCACCTCAGGTTCAGGAGGTACAACATGCGGCTACTATGGCTCCCCGCATGGATGCCTCATTGGAAATAGGCACATTTCCTCGTCTGACTACAGGGCCTATAATGACAAATGATCAGCATGAACTTTTCAGTAAGTTCTAAAAATTGAAACCTCCAGTCTTTAAGGGTGTTGAATCTGAGGATGCCTACGATTTTCTGGTTGATTGTCATGAGCTACTACACAAGATGGGTATACTAGAACGGTTTGGTGTTGAGTTTGTGACTTATCAGTTCCAAGGAAACGCCAAAATATGGTGGCGGTCACATGTAGAGTGTCAACCAACAGAGGAACCACCTATGACTTGGGCCTCATTCTCTAGCTTGTTTATGGAGAAGTATATCCCCCGAACTTTGAGGGATAGGAAAAGAGATGAGTTCTTGAGCCTAGAGCAAGGAAGGATGTCGGTTACTGTTTATGAGGCTAGGTTTCGCGCATTATCCAGATATGCCACCCAACATTGTTTCAGTCCACAAGAGCGGATTCGCCTTTTTGTGAAGGGGTTGAGGTAAGAGTTGCGGATTTCAGCCTTACAGGTAGCGGCTACAACAAAATCCTTCCAAGAATGGTAGATTTTGTGGTAGAGGTTGAAGGAGTAAAGCCAGATGACTTCACCATGGCATCGACATCAAAAAGGTTTCGAAAGGGAGGTGAGTTTAATTGTTCTTACTCTAGAGGACAGGGTTCCGGAGGTCTCACTTCGACCAATTCAGTCTTCACTACAGACTGTAGTTGGGTGTCCACCTCAGACCGGTCAATACTTCTCTAAGAGACCTATGCAAGAACCCAGAGAGTGCTATGGATGTGGGGAAATTGGACATATTAAGAGATATTGTCCAAAACAGAGTTACAGACCTCCAATGGTTAGAGGTAGAGGTGGTCATGGTAGAGGCCGTTATTCTGGAGGACGTGGTGGTCGAGGTAATGGTTGGTCACTTAAACGGCCAAGGTGATGAGCAAACTGGAGCAACTACATCACAACATGGTAGGGGCAACAGACAGACAAACGATATGGCCCATTGTTACGCTTTCCCTGGGCGGTCTGAAGCGGAGACATCTGATGCTGTTATCACAGCTAATCTTCTGGTTTGTGATTGCATAGATTTCGTATTGTTTGATCCTGGATCCACATTTTCTTATGTATCTTCCTCATTTTCTAATGGTCTAAATTTACATTGTGAATTACTTGATATGCCTATTCGTGTTTCTACTCCGGTGGGTGAGTCTGTGGTAGTTGAAAAGGTTCATAGGTCTTGTTTGGTGAACTTTGTGGGGAGCAACACTTATGTAGATTTGGTTATCTTAGAAATGGTTGACTTTGATGTAATTCTGGGTATGACTTGGTTTTCTCTGCAATTTGTGATCTTGGATTGTAATGCTAAAACGGTGACGTTAGCCAAGCCTGGGACAGATCCGTTAGTGTGGGAGGGGGACTAAACTTCCAATCCGGTGCGTATAATCTCCTTTATTCGTGCTAAGAAAATGGTTAGTAAAGGGTGTTTAGCTTTCTTGGCACATCTCAATGATGACCCTACCCAAGTACCTTCGATTGAGTCGGTGTCGGTAGTCCGTGAGTATTTGGATGTGTTCCCTGCAGATCTTCCTGGTATGCCACCAGATAGGGATATTGACTTCTGCATCGATCTTGAACCGGGTACTCGCCCCATTTATATACCCCCTTATAGAATGGCTCCCGCCGAATCAAGAGAATTAAAGGCTCAACTTCAAGAGTTGTTGAGCAAAGGCTTCATTAGACCAAGTGCATCTCCTTGGGGTGCTCCAGTTTTATTTGTAAAGAAGAAGGATGGGAGTTTTTGGATGTGCATAGACTACCGACAGTTGAACAAGGTAACTATTAAGAACAAGTATCCTCTTCCTCGCATTGATGACTTGTTCGATTAGTTACAAGGTGCTTGTGTCTTCTGTAAGATTGACTTGAGATCCGGTTGTCATCAATTGACAATACGGGCAATGGATGTGCCAAAGACTGCTTTTAGAACCAGGTATGGGCATTACGAATTTGTAGTGATGTCTTTTTGTCTTACGAATGCCCCTGTCGCGTTCATGAGTTTGATGAACGGGATTTTTAAGCCATACTTGGATCTCTTTGTAATCGTATTTATTGATGATATACTGATATACTCTAAAAGTAAGAAGGAACATGAGGAGCATTTGAGAATTGTGTTGGAAATGTTGAGGGAGAAAAAGCTTTATGCCAAGTTCTCTAAGTGTGAGTTTTGGCTAGATGCAGTGTCCTTCTTGGGGCACGTGGTGTCTAAGGATGGAGTGATGGTGGATCCTTCTAAGATTGAGACAGTGAAGAATTGGGTAAGACCCACTAATGTGTCAAAAATAAGGAGCTTTGTTGGGTTAGCTAGCTACTACCGTCGATTTTTCAAGGGATTCTCTTCTATTGCTTCCCAATTGACGAACTTGACTAAGCAGAATGTTCCATTTGTATGGTCGGACGAATGTGAGGAAAGCTTTCAGAAGCTCAAGACTTTGTTGACTACCGCACCTATCCTTACCTTGCCAGTGGAAGGTAAGAATTTCATTGTCTATTGTGATGCATCCTATTCGGGTTTGGGTGCAGTGCTAATGCAAGAGAAGAATGTGATTGCTTATGCTTCAAGACAATTAAAAGTGCATGAACGTAACTATCCAACTCATGATTTGGAATTGGCCGTGGTAGTGTTTGCATTAAAGCAATGGAAACACTATTTATATGGTGTTAAGTGTGAGGTCTATACGGATCATCGTAGCCTATAGTATGTCATTACTCAGAAAGATTTGAACTTGAGACAGAGGAGATGGATGGAACTACTGAAGGACTACGACATCACTATTTTGTATCATCCGGGGAAGGCGAATGTTGTAGCGGATGCTTTAAGTAGAAAGGCGGGAAGCATGGGAAGTCTAACTCACTTGCAAGATTCTAGACGCCCATTAGCTAGAGAAGTTCAGATTCTGGCTAACGACCTTATAATATTAGAAGTAAATGAGAAGGGAGGATTTTTAGCTTGTGTGGAGGCAAGATCTTCCTTCCTTGACAAGATCTAGGGAAATTAGTTTAACGATGAGAAATTGATTCGGATCCGAGATAAAGTGCTGCAAGGAGAGACCAAAGAAGCAACAATCGATGAGGAAGGTGTGTTGAGGATTAAGGGAAGGGTATGTGTACCCCGCGTCGATGATTTGATCAACACTATTCTGACGGAAGCTCATAATTCAAGATATTCTATACATCCGGGTACAACCAAGATGTATCGTGACCTAAAGCAACACTTTTGTTGGAGTAGAATGAAGCGTGATATTGTTGACTTTATTGCCAAGTGTCCAAACTGTCAACAAGTAAAGTATGAACACCAAAGGCCCGAAGGAACACTCCAGAGAATGCCTATTCCGGAATAGAAATGGGAGAGAATCGCAATGGACTTCGTGGTTGATCTTCCAAAGACGATGGGTAAGTATGACTCTATTTGGGTGATTGTTGATAGGTTAACTAAGTCTGCTCATTTCATTCCAGTTAAGGTGACTTACAATGCCGAGAAGTTAGCCAAGATCTATATCTCATAAATCGTTCGGTTGCATGGGGTTCCACTATCCATTATATCAAATAGAGGTACGCAGTTTACTTCTAAGTTTTGGAAAACATTGCATGCGGAATTGGGTAATAGGTTGGACCTTAGTACTGCATTTCACCCTCAGACCGATGGTCAGTCTGAGCGAACGATTCAAGTGTTGGAGGATATGCTTCGTGCATGTGTGATAGAATTTGGTGGTCATTGGGATAACTTCCTACCCTTAGCGGAGTTTTCATACAATAATAGCTATCACTCAAGCCTTGATATGGCTCCATTTGAGGCATTGTATGGTAAAAGATGTAGGTCTCCCATTGGGTGGTTTGATGCATTTGAGGTTAGACCTTGGGGTAATGACCTTTTGAGGGATTCGATAGAGAAAGTAAAATCTATTCAAGAAAAGCTTCTAGCGGCGCAAAGTAGGCAAAAAGAATATGCCGATCGAAAGGTTAGAGACTTTAGTTCATGGAGGGTGAACAAGTCTTGTTGAAGGTTTCGCCCATGAAGGGGGTGATGCGGTTTGGTAAAAGAGGTAAACTAAGCCCAAGGTATATTGGTCCCTTTGAAGTACTTAAGCGAGTAGTGGAGGTGGCTTACGAATTAGCCTTGCCTCCAGGGCTGTCCGTAGTGCATCCGGTATTTCATGTGTCTATGTTGAAAAGATACCATGGGGATGGAAACTACATTATCGGTTGGGATTCAGTTTTGCTTGATGAGAATTTGTCTTATGAGGAGGAGCCTGTTGCTATTTTAGATACAGAAGTTCGCAAGTTGAGGTCAAGAGAGATTGCATCCACAGGTGCAATGGAAGAATCGGCCGATTGAAGAAGCTACTTGGGAGAAGGAGGCAGATATGCAAGAAAGATACCCACACCTGTTTAAAGATTCAGGTACCCCTTTTCGCCCTTGTTTTTCTTCTTCTGATCGTTCGAGGACGAACGATGGGTAAATTGGAATCTATTGTAATGACCTGTTTAGTCGTTTTGAGCAGCAGATTTTACTTCTAGAAAACTGGCAGAGGTGACGGACCCCACGACGGACCGTCATGAGCACGACGGACCGTGGCAGGGTCTCGTTTCAAAACACTTAGAAATTCTGAAATTGGGTACTGAAAATCGACTCTCTGAACTTCGTGACAACATGGTAGGACGGACCGTCGTGGGCACGACAGACCGTCAAAGACCCTTTAATAAAATTGAGTCTCTGAACTCTGTGACGGAGCACCAGGACGGACCGTCGCAGGCACGACGGTCCATCACGGACTGCGTAATCCCAGTCTGGGTCGGATTTCTTTACACGTTTTAAGGGATGTTTTGGACTATTCCTACTTTAATTATAAAGTTAGAGGGTTAAGGTTAATAAGTCTAATTACTTGGGGGTTAAAAGAGATAACCTTAAGTTAATTAGTGGGTTATTATTGCCATCTTTCATTCTTAATTATATGTTAATTAGGGTAAAAGAAAGAGGGTTTGAATAAAGAAAATAGAAAGAACAAGAGATAGAGAGGATCGAACGAGGGAGAAGAGGAAAACACAACGCTTTGGGAAATTCTTGCTTGATCACTAGTCTTAGGTGGAGGTAGGTTATGGTTTTCATGCTATTAGTAGTAAATTCTTAATAGCGAATGTTATGTATTAATAATATTGTAAACCCTGCTATGTGCTTAATTGTATGCTTGCATGAATATGATTATGTAATTGTGAATAAATAAGCATGATGAAGCTATTGAATCCCAAATCTTGAAAAGAAAACCCTAATCTACTTTGTTAATGATGATGCCTTGGTATAAAAGAAGGCTTGATGAACGAAAGTGGTGAGATTAGGTGATCGGGTGCCATGTTCCGGTACCCGAATAGTATCTGAGGATCGGAGTGTCACGTTCCGACACCAGGATAGTATATGGATCGGGTGCCACGTTCCGGTACCAGGAAAAAATGAGGATCGGAGTGTAATGTTCCGACACGAGGATAGTATATGGATCGGGTGCCACGTTCCAGTACCAGGATAGAATGAGGATCGAAGTGTCACGTTCCGACACCAGGATAGTATATGGATTGGGTGCCACGTTCCAGTACCAGGATAGTATAT
Source organism: Solanum lycopersicum (assembly GCF_036512215.1). Lineage (NCBI taxonomy): Eukaryota > Viridiplantae > Streptophyta > Magnoliopsida > Solanales > Solanaceae > Solanum > Solanum lycopersicum. Next base: position 9,063,415 of record NC_090800.1, read on the forward strand.
GAGGATCGGAGTGTCACGTTCCGACACCAGGATAGTATATGGAGCGGAGTGTCACGTACCGACACGAGGGGAATAAAGATAATGAATCTTGAAATATGTTAATATACTCAATCTAATGAACTTAATTCCCAAATGAGTATGATGAGGAGGCGTGAGTCCTCATTGATGTGCTTGGTGTTGTGACTAAGGGTTATGGTAATTGTAAATGCTGCATGCTACGGATATCAGTTGATTTATGATGTTATCTGATATATACTGTTTTCTATTTTGAGTTGGCCGATGATATCTACTCAGTACCCGTGTTTTGTACTGACCCCTACTTTTATGTTTTCTTCTTTGTTATTTGTGGAGTGCAGCAAGCGTGCCGTCGTCTTCAACTCAACAGTAACTCTAGCCAGTCTTCATTACTCTGGATATCAGGGTGAGCTAATGCTTCTAGCTTGGACTAAATCTTCCTCTTCATGTCTTGATGCCTTGAAGTTCCGGCATGGACTAGCTTTTTATGTATTTTAGCTTCTTAGAAACTCTTTGATTTAGTAATTTGAAGTAGATGTTCTTGTGATGATGACTTCCAGATTTTGGGGAATAATAGATGTTGAATTTTAGAAGTTAATGAATTAGTTTTATTTAATGAGTTTAAGTCTTCCGCATTATCTACTGTTGAGATTATATTGAAATGTTAGAGTTTAGATTGGTTGGTTCGCTCACATAGGAGGGTAAGTGTGGGTGCCAGTCGCGGCCCGGTTTTGGGTCGTGACAATTCATTTGTAGCTTAAGGTGAAGAATTTAGTTTCTAAAGGGATGTCGATCACTTAGTCCGAGTTAATTACTCTAGTGTTGAGATACCTCTTATTTAGTCAGTTCCAGTAGTGAATAATTTCCTAGGAGTCTTTCCATATGATCTTCCTGTAGTGTAGAGAGACTTAGGTATATATCTCCTTGAATATACTCGTCCTATCTCTATTCCACCATATAGAATGACACCAGCAGAAATTAAAGAGTTGAAAGAACAATTGAAAGATATTTTACATAAGGGTTTCATTCGACCAAATGTATCACCTTGAGGAGCTCCTGTCTTATTTGTGAGAAAGAAAGGTAGTTCCCTTAGGATGTGTATAGTTTAGCATCAATTGAATAAGGTTACCATCAAGAATAAGTATCCTCTTCCAAGGATAAATGATATATTCTATCAATTTCAGGTGCTTCTTGCTTTTCCAATATTGACCTTAGATTAGGTTACCACTAGTTGAAAGTTAGAGAGTCCAACATTCCAAAGAAAACTTTTAAAACAAGATATGGGTATTATGAGTTTTTGGTCATGTGATTTGGGTTGACCAATGCGGCTGCAACATTCATGGGTTTTATGAATAGTCTTCAAACCTTATTTAGAAATGTTTGTTATCGTCTTCATTGATGACACAGTAATATATTCAAGGAATTAAGAAGGTCATGCTAGTCACCTTAGACTAGTATTTCAGACTTTCAAAGATAAGGAGTTATATCATAAGCTCTTAAAATGTGAATTTTTTCTTCGGTATGTGGCATTCTTGGGCCACATAGTTTTCGGTGATAGGATTAAAGTTGATACCCAAAAGATAGAAACAATTCACAGTTGGCCCAGACCCTCGTCTCCAAATGATATAAGGAGTACCTTGGGTTTGGCTTGCTACAATAGAAGGTTTGTTAAGGGGTTTTCATACATCTTGTCTCTTTTTACCATGTTGACTTAGAAAACTGTTAAGTTTTTAAATGGTCTAAAGCTTATGAGAAAATCTTTCAGGAGTTGAAGAAGAGGTTGACTACTGCTCCATCTTGACCTTACTAGAAGGTATTCAAGGTTTTGTGGTGTAATATGATTCATCTAGAGTATGTTTGGGTTGCGTGTTAATGTAGAATGAAAAGCTTATAGCTTATGCCTCCAGACAATTAGAAGTTTATGAAAAGAATTATCCAACCCATGACTTAGAGTTGGTTGATGTAGTATTCTCCTTAAAAATATGGCATCACTATTTGTATTGTGTTCATGTGGATGTTTTCAATGATCTCAAGAGCCTACAATATGTGTTCACTCAGAGAGAGATTAATCTCAAACAAAGGAGGTGGTTAGAACTTCTTAAAGATTATGAAATGAGCATTCTTTACCACCCAGTTAAGGTTAATGTTGTCGTTGATGCCTTAAGAAGGTTGTCTATGAGTACTACCGCCCACATTAAGGAAGAGAAGAAGTAATTGGAAAAAGAAGTATTTAGACTGGCACGCTTAGGAGTCCGACTCATGGACTTCACAGCATAAGGAATAGTGGTGACAAATGGGACTGAGTCATTATTAGTGTTAGAATTGATATAAAAGCAAGGCCAAGATCCCATTTTGGTTGAATTGAAGGAAAATTCTCATAAGCAAAGGGTATTAGCTTTTGAACAATGGGAAGATGGTGTGCTAAAGTATTAAGGTAGATTGTGTGTGCCTAGGGTGGATGGACTCCATGAGAGGATCATGGAAGAAGCTCATAGCTCTAAATATTTCATTTATCCGGGTTCCACAAAGATGTACAGCGATTTGAGGGATATATATTGGTGGGAAGATATGAAAAAAGGGCATTGTTGAGTTTGTTGTCAAGTTCCCAAATTGCCAGCAAGTGAAAATAAAACACTAAAGTCCTGGAGGGTTGGATCAAAACATAGAACTTATGTAAATAAAGTGGGAGATGATTAATATGGACTTCATCACAAGGTTAACAAGGTCTTGCAGGCAACATGATTAAATTTGGGCGATTATCGATAGAATGAAGAATCATCCCACTCTTGCCGGTGAACACCATTCATTCGGCAGAAGATTATGCAAAGTTATATATTCAGCAAGTGGTGAGACTTCATGGAGTCCCAGTTTTGATCATTTCAGATAAAGGTAGTTGCACAATTTACTGCATGAACTTAATCACTTCTTTGCATCCTCAGATGGATGAGATGATCATCTACCTCTCATCAAGTTTGCTTACGACAACAGTTACCATTCTAGCATCCAAATGGCTCCATACGAAGATCTTCATGGAAGAAGATGTAGATCTCCTATTGGATGGTTCAAGGTTGGTGAAACAGAGTTAATAGGACCAGATCTTGTTCACCAAGATATGAACAAGATGAAGGTAATTCAAGAGAGATCGAAAACGGGACAAAGTCATCAAAAATCCTAAAGAGATGTTAGGAGAAGACCTTTAGAGTTCAAAATGGATGATTGGGTATACTTGAAGGTTTCACCCATGAAGGGTGTCATTAGATTAAGTTAGAAGGGGAAACTTAGCCCTCGATATATTGGAACTTATCGCCTAGCCAATAGGATTTGAAAATGTAGATTACGAGTTATAGCTACCATAAGAGTTGGCAACAATTCATTTGGTATTTCATATCTCTATGTTAAAAAAGTGCATGGGCGATCCTTCATTGATTGTACCAACTGAAAGTTGGGATTAAGGATAGCTTATCCTATTAAGAGATTCCGGTTCATATGTTAGATCACCAAGTTCGCAAGTTTAAAAGAAAGGAGGTTTCATTAGTCAAGATCCTTTGGAGGAACTAATTTGTTGAATAGGTGACTTAGAAATCTGAAGAAGATATTAAGAAGAGATATCCCCATTTCTTTGAATCCGAAGAGAATGCAAATCAAGATACGAATTCTCTTCCTAGTACTTTATAAACTATGAGTAAGCATGTGGTTACTTGCTTTTGTTTGTTAAGTGTTGAACTTGATGTTACTATCCTTTGCTTAGTAAAAGAAATCTTATTAGAGGGAGAATGATCCCAATGGTAGATATTGAAACATATTACAATTTGAAATAACAAGGAATAAGCTAAGAAACTAAAAATATTCATTTTTGGAAGAAAGGAAAAAATTTGGAAAAAATTGACTGAGTTAAGAAAGTGATTTTTGGTCATTTTCAAACGACCATAACTTTTTGATGAGGATGAGTTATGGTTAAATCTTGACATGCCTAGAGATATATTTCCAATGACATCAAGTTTGCGCATTTTTTATATCGTATGAGGAAGATATACCTTTCGAAAGTTTGATAGTTTAAGTAAGGAAAGTCCAGGATTTTCTTCCTGAATTTTTTATCAAAATTAATTGTTGAAGGTTTAAAAGATCCAAAATATTAAAAAGTCATTAAAACTACACGAACGACAAGGTGACAAAACTATCAGTCCCACTAAGTCGTAAAAAGCTTGGGGTCAATATGGAATTGTTCTAAATGACAAACAAAAAGGCCTTCACAAATATATAACTGAGAGGGTTATAACACCCCTACACTCTCTAAAAACCAAACCACGTAGCCACGATGTTTTTTCACGTCCACCAGTTTCAATCAACCAAAAAAGAGCTCAATTGAGGGAGATAACACCAAAAACAGTCTTGAGAATAAGAACAAATTGCATATGGTCTTATTTTAAGAAATGAGACTGATCAATTCATTGTAATCTTTAGTTAAAGGTTGAAGATCGTGGTCCTTTAATAAAACTTTCCTCGCAAATTTGGAGGTAAAGTTTCATGATCACAATGTCAAAAGGTGATCAACTTGGGTTAGAGTCTTATTAGATCAAGACAAGGAGAGAATATACTTGAGAAGGTAAAATGAGCTACACCCTTATAATTGTGTTAAGGCAACGCAATCGTAAACCATAAAAATTAGGCCTTTATGAATATGGTCAAGGGGCCCTTACATGAACTCGTTACTAGGTAACACTGATCTACCGTGAAACCTAAACCCTAACGCCTAAACCCTAAACCCTAAACCCTAAACCCTTGACCCTAAACCCTTAACCCTAAAACCCTAAACCCTAAACCCTAAACCCTAAACCCTAGATAACACTGATTTGTATAAAATTATATACAATATCAAAATTAATATTTGGGAAAATTTCATTTATGACAAACTTATTAGATGAAATAACATTAAATGGGTATAGTTTATCTAATTACATTTCATTGGTATAGTTTAGGATTTTAGGTATCTTTAATTTTGTATATAATATTTTTTTTGTTTATAATTTATAAAAAAATTTAAAGTGAAGTGAAACGGTAGCATTAAATAGGGTAACAATAAATTTAGATAATGCCACAATTTAAGGTAAACATTCAAAATTAATTTTTTTTCAAAAAGAATCCTACACCAATTGAAAGACATTAATTATACAATTTTCTCTTGTATATACAAATTTGAATGCATGCGTCGTCGTTTGTGGGTTGAGATTTTTATATATTCGTAGCGTAATTATTTATATGATTTTCTTATTTATTTCATGAAAAAATGATTTGAATATATGGATTGTATACGGTAGTTTATGTACTCTAGTATTTATATTCAATTTACTGCAATAATGTAAATATTCAAAATGTATATTAATTTTGTGTACACGAAGGCGTGTGAAAAAATTATATATATTTATTAAATTTGAGTATTGTGTTTAGTTTCATTACCTGTAATATAGCTGTATAGGATACATTTCGTGTTTTCTAATATTCATATACAAAAACTGCAGTAATGTATATATTGAATGTATGTATTATATATAAAACTGTATGAGACAATTATCTACAGGAGATGAGAATTTTTTTTATAAAAGCAGTATTTGTATATAAGCAAACCAAGGTCAGTGTAATGTAATTTTTTTATTACTGATTAAATTGGTTGTATTAAAATGTTATGTCAATTGTATATAAAATAAAATTTTATTTGTAAATTCTATAGATATTGTCTTATTGGCTATTTTTGTTATGCATTTTGAAAGATGGGACGATACAAATTGTTACATTAATTATAGAGGGTATAGTGTTTAAGGGATAAGCAACATTTTTTGAGTTTTATACAATTGGTGTTGATATGAATAATAAGATATTGAAGATTGAATATAAAGTTGAAGAAAGCAATAAACCAATGATTATAAACAATGACATCGGTGTCAGAGTGTACGTAATGCCTAAAAGGGCTCATAGTAATTTTATTTATATTTGTAATTCTTTTGTATGTATCTACAAACTATTTTTTTTGTGTATTAATATGTGTAGATATATATGGTACTTAAACATGTCAATATAATATTGTCTAAACAACTTTGTATATACTACATTAATATACAAACTTAATATATACTTAACTTCAATTAATTGTACATAACTACTAAAATATACAAATTATATTTAACAATTATAAGTCATAAACATAACTAAATACACTTGAGCTTTGTACATACATACAAACTATAATTACAAAACATATATAATTGGGAGCCTTTAATATAAAATTCAACACTACACCAATTAACTTAGTATACAAGTCATTATATACATAACCTAAATAATTTGTATAAACTAATCAGAATATACATATCCCAATAAACAATTATAATATATAATTTAGGGATAAACTATACATCTACTTAAAGTACTTTTTTATGTCTTTCGTTTATAGAACTAAGGAAATATACATATGTCTTTCGTGTATTAAACATGCAATATAGTATATACAATTGTTGAAGAATGAAATAAAATAAAAAAATGGATTCATGGCTAGATTTTGACGGTTATCTGTGAAAGTAGAAATCAATACCGGAGGGGGAAGTGAAATTTTTGCCAATTTGAATTTCAAAAACGGATAGGAGTGGTTATATGAGAAAGAGGTGGAATAGGAATAAGAGAGATCATATTGATTTGTATAAAATTATATACAATATCAAAATAAAATTTTTTACGATTGGTTAAAATATAGATGATGGGTCCCATTAATTATGACAAAAAAAGAAACTATAATTATATAAGTAAATAAATTAAACTATACCCTTATTATATAATTCCTTAAGGATGTTTGCCATCCCATGTAATTTTCCCATTTATTTATGCATTCCATATATATTTTTTGAAAAAGTATTCTTATTTATCAAATTATGGTAAACTTTTATAATATGTGATATTTTGATACTTGAATTGGGCGGTAGTTATCTCTCTTGCCTTAATTATAATTTGTAAATTGTGTTTTTCCATTAAATTTGTGAGGCCCGTCTTCTAGCTGAAAGTAAAAATATGATGATTCATCCCTTGAAATTACTTAGGAAATTCCGCCTCAAGTTTTGGCTGACTTACAGTGTAAGGAATGTTGTGCAATAATTAGACACCGTAGACAAAAAGAGGCAACAAATAACAATGTAGACAAAATACTGTAAGAGTGTGTGGCCGAAGCGGCAACACATCCACGACAATCTGTACATTTGCCAAAGTATGATTGCAGCTATAGAAGTCAATGCAACATGAATGCCATGTTAAGTTGTGGAGCCTGATTAATATATATATACTCCATCGCCGTGGAAGTTTAGTCACGGGGTGATACATCGAAATATTAGTTTCTCTGTTTCTCTCTCTAGATCTCTCATCTTTCTCTTGAAACTTCTTCTGTTCTTAATTCATAGAGTGTGTGTGGGTGAATTCGATCCTAACATGCCACACTCAACTGTCTATCAAAGTCAACTACCAAAGGGAAGCAAATCTATACTAGTTACACTAGTTTGTGCGAAGAAGCGGTTTTCATTTTATTGTTTTTGTTTCAGTAATGTTTAGTATATGAGTATGTAAATAAGATATGATCTCAAAATCGTGTTAGTTGTCTTTAGTTACTATGTGATAGTGTTATAGTTTTTAAAAAATTCTTATTGTCTTGAAAGTATTACATTTAGTGAGGAGAATAATTTTTGTCCCAAATTGCCTACTTATTGCCTACAAATTAGCTTTTGTATTTATGACAATTGTCATTGTCGCTAATTATGACACTTTGTAGTAACAATTTTGTATCATCGTTAAATAAAATAGTTTTTGTCACGAAATTTAATGAATTCAATAAGAAAATTAAAAAACAAAACAAATTTGTCACTAATTTATATATTTAGGGATAAAAAATGTATGTAAAAGGTACTTTCTAGTGACAATAATATTTGTGTTACTACGAAATATGCATTACATTAGAGACAGAAGTCGTATCTATATACATTTAGTGACCCATGATTTAGGGACGATTAACTGACTAATTTATTTTTGTCTCAAAACAGTTTTTGTGACGAAATATGATTTTTTTGTGAGAAAATAATTCCTCACTTATACTTGGAATTGTTTCAGTGATTAATTGTGAACGTGCTTTCTATACATCCATATGTTAGTGCAAAATTGACACTCATTTCTAAATACTTTCACCCTATTGTTGGTACGACGCATGGTGTGAATGTGGACGATAACCTCCTCAAGTCAAATTTTATAAACTAGTTAAAGCATAACTTGAAAAATTTTGATGGGATAAATAATAAAAATTGGGACACTTTGTTTCTTCCTTTCAAAATATAATATTGGAATTAACCTCCTATTTTAAAGCGACTTACAACAAGGCATTAACTAAATAGGAATTCTTATTGTTTCCTTCTTCATGTCCTATACCTTTCTTTTGATTAATAGTATCTCATTAGAATGATATTTGTATTCTATATTAATTATCTGTACTTGACAAAACATTGCCTTTTTTAAGACTGGTGTTAATGATTAAAATATTTCATTTTTTTCCAAGTGAACTAACATCAAAATTATTAGTTTGAGACCGAATAACATATTATTTTAAGAAAAATATTGACAACTGATAAACTTCAAATTCTTTTGCCTCTATTTAATTGTGCAATATTTTATTTTCTAGATGAGTAATCAAAACATTGAATTTTTTTTATCTTTAAATAAATTTTGTGATTTCATCATATACTCAAAGTAAAAATTACATGATTATATTTTTTTCTCTTTCATATAATGCTAGTTTGACTTTGTTAAATTTCTTTGGTAAAAGGATAAAAACAAAATAGTTATACTACAAGATTCCCAATATATATATATATGTAAAGTCATTTCATGAAGTCTTTTGTAAATAGTTTAAACTTGTTTTAAGACTTAAAGATCAGTTTGATGAGTAAAATGAAGTATTCCTTCCAAGCAATATATGGGAACTAAGTACTCCCAAAAGACCTTAAAATGTCTTCACTTTTAAAAAGAAGGAAATTAAGATTTCCAAATATCCTTCGGTTTAGTTTCCAGTTAAAGAGAAATAACTTTCTAAATAAAGCAAAGAGGAAACTAAGATTTCAAAGATAGCCTTTGAGCTAAATATTTTAAGCACTAATCTCAAATCACAAAATCAGTATGTTTTTAAAACATAAGAGTGAGTATATTTTGGGAGAATTATTGAGCTTTGATAAGGGGGAGCGTTCAGACAACTCACAACCCCCATAAACCATGTAGCCACCATGGGTAGAAAAGGGTAATACTTTTTAGATGAACCTTTTTCACAGTAGACTAGTAGATCCATTAGGTAATCGGGTCTTATATCTTTGGCAAGATATAGAATGTACTGGTAGTGTGAGGTAAATCGTTGTATCATAATAGTAGCTCTTAGTGATGGTTGTCGTTTAGAGAACCTTAATAGTAGTTATATGTATTAATATATATACATCAATTTATTTGTGTTTTTACATACATCTCAGAGTTATTTGTATCCATGCATGCATTCAAAAATCATAGCATGTATTCAAACAACTTTTGTTTATATTGCACTTGCTTTTAAATCGCTTTATATTATAATGAGTTAGTGTTATTGAGTTATGTTATTCATAAGTTGAGCAGGGCCAAGATAGGTATTTGTTCTTACTCTTTTCAAGCTTAAGTCGTTTTAGCACTCTAACTCGCATACTCGCACATCCAATGTACCGATGCGAATTGGCATGCATCGTATCATGATGCAGAGCAGGTAATGAGGATCAACATCCGGCACACCTTTGATCGAGTTGAGCACTCCAAAGTCAGTGGTGATCCTCCTTGCATTTCGAAGGACACTTTTTATTGCTTTTAATTATTTTTTATCTTATTGGATGTTGTGAGATATATCCCAATATTCATATCAGTTTTAGAAGGCTTCATAGACACTGAGAAATTTTGCATTGCGTCTATGGTTCCTTGTATTGGTGACATTTTGTTATTGAGACTTAAGTGCCATTTTAGCAAAATTATTAACTTAAGTTATTGAATGTGTTTATTTCATTGAGTTAAGTCTTTTGCGGAATTAAGTAAGCAAGGCCAAGGGAGGACTCAAGGCCAACGATAGTCATTGGGTGTCGGTCACGTCCAAGGTGTAGGCTCGGGGCGTAACAAACTTGGTATCAGAGCCAGAATTCAAGAGTCCTAGGGAGTCTATGAAGCCGTGTCTGTCGAGTCCTAGTTATCAATGTGAAGAGCTCCAGATCTATAATTATGATGCCGCAACCTTTAGGAATTCCTCACTTCTTTCATATTCTTTTTCGTGCGTTAGAGTTTATATCTATAAGTTTCCCCTAATTCGTGCTTGTGCATGTTTCGAATAACCATGCCTCTACCAAAAGCAACACGAGGTCGCCCAACTAGGAGAAATGTAGAGGAACCAAAATTTCCCAATGCACCTGAAGTACAACCATAAAGAAGTTTCTAATGCTGAGTTCAAAGAGTCAATAAGGATGCTTAGTCAAGTTGGAAAGCAGAGAGGAGCAAGATAATAAGAGGCTTACACTTCAAGGAGTTGTGAGTTATTGAGGATGAATCCTCCAAGTTTCACAGATTCAATCAATACTGAGGATCTAAAGAGTTTCATTGAGGAACAAAAGAAGGTTTTTATTGTGATGCATGTTGCTAATGTTTAACGAGTTGAGTTAGCTGCATATCAACTGAAGAATGTGGCTAGGACTTTGTTCGATCAGTGGAAGGAGGGTAGAGATAAAAATCACAATATCCGAGTTGGGCCAGTTTTGAAGAGTTTCTCTTGGGCGTTTCTTTCCGTAAAAATTTAAAGAGTCTAAGGTACAGGAGTTTCTTACACAGAAAAAGGACTCTTTGAGTATGCATGAGTATGGTTTGAAGTTCACCCAACTTCATGCTATGATCCTGAGATGGTTAACAATATGAGTAGGATGATATTGTTTGTCACTAGCTTGGGTCGTGCATCAAGCACAGAGGGTAGAGCTACAATGATAATAAGAGACATTTACATATCAAGGTTTATGGTTTATGTGCAGCAGGTTGAAGAAAATAAGTTGAGGGACAGAGAAGAGTATAGAAATAAGAAAGCTAAGACAATGAGTCCGGGCAATAGAAGAGTAATGCAAATTGTTCATCGTTTCAATATATACAGATGGGTCCTGCCCCATCATCTATTAGTGCACATACACTTAAGAACAAAGATTAGAATTATGGTCAGAATTCCATAGCTAAACATGTAATTCACAGGGTAGTGTAGTGCAAGGGGGTAGTAAGGCTCCTGCCTGCACCAAGTGTGGTAGAAACCACTGTAGTGTTTGTCGTGAGGTATCCACTTGTTGTTTCAAGTGCAGTCGGATAAGGAATTTTGGGATTGTGAACAAAGAACAAGAAAGGAAGTGGTAATAGGGTAAATAGAGCCCAGTTTTCGTTAGTTGCTCCACGAGATAGGCCTGCACCTAGGGGAGCTACTTACGGTACTGGTAGATTAACAAACCTCTTGTATGCTAGTGAACCATTCAATGTATCCATACTTGTTGATAATCCATTCTAGCAGAAAGAGTCTATCATGATTGTCATAGTTTCATCAATCACAATAGTACCATCGCTGATTTAGTTGAGTTAGACATCGTAGACTTCGATGTCATTCTTGGTATGGACTGCATTTATATCTGTTATGACTCAATTGATTGTAGAACTCGAGTAGTCAATTTTTAGTTTCCAAATGAGCTAGTCTTAAAGTGGAAAAGCAGTTTAACAGTGCCTAAGGTTGAATCATTTCGTACCTTAAGGCGTGGAATTTAGTTTCTAAGGGGTATGTCTATCACATAGTCTGAGTTATTGACTTTAGTGTTGAGCTACCTCCTATTCAGTTAGTTTCAATAGTGAAGGAATTCCCAAAAGTCTCTCCAGATTACATTCCCCAATCCCCCTAAGAGAGATAATTCGGTATAGATCTCTTTCTAAATACTCGTCCTATCTCCATTCCGACATATAGATTGGCACCAGCATAATTAAAAGAGTTGAAAGAACAATTGAAAGATCTGTTAAATAAGGGTTTCAATCGACCAAGTGTCTCACCTTAGGGTGCTCCGATCTTATTTGTGAGAAAGAAGGATGGTTCCCTTAGGATGTGTATAGATTACCATCATTTGAATAAGTCTACCATCAAGAATAAGTATCCTTATCCAAAGATAGATGATCTATTCGATCAACTTCAGGGTGCTTCCTCTTTTCCAAGATTAACCTTAGATTAGGCTACCACCAATTGAATGTTAGAGAATGAGACATTCTAAAGACAACTTTTAAAACCAGATATGTGCATTATGAGTTTTTGGTCATGTCATTTGGGTTGACTAATGCTCCTGCAATATTCATGGGTCTTATGAACAGAGTCTTAAAATCGTATTTAGATATGTTTGATATCATGTTAATTGATGACGTGGTAATCTATTCAAGGAATGTTGAAGATCATTAGTCAACTCAGTATAGTCCTTCTGATTTTCAAAGATAATGGGTTATATGCTAAGTTCTCAAAATGTGAATTTTTGCTTACGTATGTGACATTCTTTGGCCATATAGTTCCCGGTGATGGGCTTAGAGTTTTACCCAAAAGATATAAAAAGTGTAGGGTTGGACTAGACCCACGTCTCCAACTGACATAAGGAGTTTCTTGGGTTGGTTGGATACTATAGAAGGTTTGTTCAGGGGTTTTCATCTATCTCGTCTCCTTTGACCAAGTTAACTTAGAAAACTGTTAAGTTTAAATGGTCTGAAGCTTACGAGAAAAACATTCAAGAGTTGAAGAAGGGTTGACTACTCCCCCACTCTTGACCTTTCCAGGATGTACTCAAGGTTTTGTGGTGTATTGTGATCCAAATAGAGTTGGTTTGGGTTGCGTGTTAATGCAGAATGGCAAGGTTATAACTTATGCCTCTAGAAAGTTAAAGGTTCATGAGAAGAATTATCTAACTCATGACTAAGAGTTGGTTATTGTAGTAATCTCCTTGAAGATATTGCGTCACTATTTGTATGGTGTTCATGTGGATGTCTTCACTTATCATAAGAGCCTACAATATGTGTTCACTCAGATATAGCTTAATCTCAAACAAAAGAGGTGGTTAGAATTTCTTAAAGATTATTACATGAGAATTCTTTAGCACCTAGGTAAGGGTAATATTGTTGTTGGTGCCGTAGGTAGGTTGTCTATGAGTAGTACCGCCCATCTTGAGGAAGAGAAGAAGGAACTGACAAAACAAGTGCACAGATTTGCATGACTTGGAGTCCGACTCATGGATTCCACAAAAAGAGGAATAGTGCTGACAAATGGAGATCATTAGTGTCTGAAGTGAAAGAAAACAAAGACGAAGATACCATTTTGCTTCAATTGAAGGCAAATGTTCATAAGCAAAGGGAATTAGATTTTGAACAACCGGGAGATGGTATTTTTAAGTATAAAGCAAAGTGGATGGACTACAAGAGAGGATCATGGAGGACTCTCATAGCTCCAGATTTACAATTCATACGGGTTACGGAAAGATGTACCGCAATTTGAGAGTTGTATATTGGTGTGAAGTTATGTAGAAGGGCATTTTTGAGTTTTTTGACAAATACACGAATTGCTAGAAAATGAAAGTAAAACACCAAAGGCCTGGAGGATTGGCCTTAGAACATAGAAATTATGGAAAGGAAGTGGGAGATGATTAATATACACTTTATCCCAGGGTTAACAAAGTCTCGCAGGTGGCATGATTCAAGATGGGTGATTGTCGATAAAATGACAAAATCAGCCCACTTCTTGCTGGTAAAGACCACCAATTCGACAGAAGATTATGGAGTCCTTATTTTGATCATTTCAGATACAGGTGCACAAGTTACTGCACTGTTCCGAAAATCTTTCCAGAAAGATTTCCGTTCAAGGTTGAACTTAACCATTGGTTTTCATCCTCAGATGGATGGGTAAGTGGAGGGTACTATCCATACCTTAGAAGATATGTTCAGTGCAAGCGTGATTGATTTCAAAGAGAATTGGGATGATCACCTACCTCTCATCGAGTTCGGTTTCAAAAACAGTTACCATTTAAGCATCCAAATGGCTCCATACGAATCTCTTTATAGGTGAATATGTAGATATCCTAATGGATGGTTCGAGGTTGGTGAAGCACGGTTAATAGGACTAGATCTAGTTCACCAAGATATGAGGAAGGTGAAGGTGATTCAAGAGAGATTAAAAACGGCACAAAGTCATCAAAAATCCTACAAAATCTTTGGAGAAGACCGTTGGAGTTTGAAGTGGATGAGGTTTGGTAAGAAGGGGAAACTTATCCCAGGTATATTTGACCTTATTGCACTGCCAAGAGGATTGGCAATGTAGATTACGATTTATAGCTACCACAAGAGGAAACAGTTCATCCGGTATTTTATATCTCTATGTTGAGTAAGTGTATGGGCAATCCTTCACTGATTGTACCAACTGAAAATGTTGGGATTAAGAATAGCTTATCCTATGAAGAAATTCCTGTTCATATGTTAGATCACTAAGTTTGCAAGTTCAGAATAAATGAGGTTGGATCAGTTAAGGTACTTGAAGGAACAAATTTGTTGAAGAAGTGACTTGGAAATCTAAAGAGGATATTAAAAAGAGATATCCCCATGTCTTTGAATCCGGAGAGAATGCAAATAAAGGTACTAATTCTCTTTCTAGTACTTTATAAACTATGAGTATGCATGTGCTTACTTGCTGTTAATTGTTGAGTATTGAACTTGATGTTTCTAACCTTAGCTTAGTGAAAGAAATTTCATTCGAGGATGAATGATCCTAAATGGGAGATATTGTAACATCTCACAATTTGAAATAGGTAGGAATAAACTAAGAAACTAAAAATATTCATTTTTGGAAAGAAAGGGGGTAATCTGGGAAAAATTGACGAAGTTAAGAAAGTGAGTTTTGGTCATTTTGAAACAACCATAACTTCTAGCTCAAGTTGAGTTGGGGTTAGTTCTAGATATGGTTGGAAAGACCTTGGAGAGGCCTTTTACGCATTTTCAATATCGTATGAGGAAGATATGACTATTCAAAGTTGTGTTGTTTAAGTAAGGAAATTCCAAGGTTTTCTTCCTATAACTTCAATAAAAATTATTATTTTAAGGTTCCAAAATATTAAAAATTCATCAAAACTACATGAACGGCAAGTTGACAAAACTATCAAACCCAATAAGTCGTAAAGGCTTGGGGTGAATATGGAAAAGTTCTGAATGACAAACAAAATTGCCTTCACAAAGATATGACTGAGAGGGTCATTACACCCTGACACTCTCCAAAAACCGAACCACGTAGGCACGATGATTTTTTACGTCCACGAGTTTTTATCACCAAAAATGGAGCTCAATTGAGGGAGATATCACCAAAAGCAATCTTGAGAAGAAGAACAAATCGCATATGGTGTTATTTTAAAAAATGAGACGAAAAAATTCATTTGTACTCTTTAGGTAAAGGGTATCGATTGTGGAACCTTAATAAAATGTTCCTCGCAACTGTGGAGGTAAAAACTTCATGACCACAATGTTCAAAGGGGATCAACGCGGGTTAGCGTCTTTTTAGATCGTGACAAGGAGAGAATACGAATGCGAAGGTAAAATGAGATACACCCTCATAATTGTGTCAAGGACACACAATCGTAAACCATACAAATTAGGACTTTGTGAATGTGGCAAATCCCCCCCCCCCTGAACATGAACTCGTTACTAGGTTACACTAGCCGAAGCACATCAGCTAGTTTGTCCATTTCTAGAAAATCCAATGGGTGCTCAAGATTTATTCAGAATCCTATGAGCACAAACAAAATATGCTATAAAAACAAATTTGAAATTTTCAAAACTTCATACCAAGGTCTTCTTGAAAGAAAAGTGACTCCCGCCAAAGCTCCATTGAAGCCTCAGGATCCACACAAAAGATCGTTCTAGAACACATTTAATGTTGTGGAGCTAATACGAACTTTTGATTGATGTCAACTGTTCATGTTTTAAAAGCTCTAAAACATATAAATTCATGGAAAAATCAATTTAACGACCATGTGACTGGGATGCAAGGCCGACTCAAGAACATTGGGGACATAAAGGGAAACTGAAGAGAGGGACCGTAATATTTTTTCTTTCATATTATACTTCTATTAAAATCTACTTTTCTAGATATATTGGATGCGAAGTAATTAGGTATTGTTTTATGATCAATTTGTTTTAACAGTTCCTTTTCAAATGGTAATATAGCTAATTCATTCAACCTTTCTTTAGACTTTGTTAATTTTAAAGAAGATTTAATTAATTTAAATTTTGAAAACTTCTTTCGGCTGTTGTAGCGGTTAAAGAAACTGTTAACATTATTTGATAAGCAATATGCGTATTTGAAAAAGAATCAAGTCTTTGTATTTGATGGAGTATTTCGTTAGATTATTATATTCTACTTGTATTATTTCCCTTAACACTTTTAATACAAAATATAAATATAAACCATAAATATCAGAAGAACTGTTACAAGTTAAAGAATATTCTAGGTTAAGTCAATATTTTAAAATTCTCATCATCTCTTGATATCAATAATTTACCACTAAATAAGAAATCAAAAAAAATTTTATATGCTTTAATTGGTTCGAATCTATTTTGAAGTGAAAAAATAGTTTGATCTACCCTACATATATAAAGCAGTAAATACTAAAAGATTCTTTAAGGGATTTGATGACTTCGCTATTATATTTACATCAAATTGTTTCGTATGAAATTCAGGTGTATTTTCATCTCATATGCAATTTCCTTTGCACATATCATAACATTCATTAGTACCCCCCAGTAATTGATTTTGTTTTAAATTGTCCCTCAAAATATATGAGGCCCCAAGCAATTGCTTTAGTCGCCTAGGGGTTAAGACTTTCATAAACGAATTGGATTGCTGTAGGAATGCTCGTAACCCATAACGATGAGATGGAGTCATTTTCATATAAATGACCTAGAGGGTTGTTACATGTAAATACTTGGCCAATTCATTGTGTGCATTTTATAATACGAATAATAAAAACTGACACCAAATAATTGTGAACGTGCTTTCTATACATCCATATGTTATTTCATTATTTGCACCCATTTCTAGATTCGTTTGTGGTGATATCCCTCCCTATTATTGTTATGTCGCATGGTGTGAATGTTGCAAAAACCTCCTCATGGTAAAGTTTTATAAATTAAAAAATAAAATTTTCATGGGATGAAACAAAAATAAATAATAAAAGTTGGGACACCTATTTTTAAGTGACTTACAACAAGTCATTAAATAAATAGTAATTCTTATTGTTTCCTTCTTCATGTCTCATACCTTTCTTCTGATTAATAGTATGTCATCACAATGATATTTGTATTCTACATTAATTATCCGTACTAAAACATAGCCTTTTTTAAGAGGGGTGTTTGATAATAAAAATATTTCATCTTTTTTGAAGTTGAACTAACATGAAAATTATTAGTTTGAGACTGAATAACATATTATTTTAAGAAAAATATTCACAACTCATAAACTTCAAACTCTTGTGCCTCTATTTGATTGTGCGATACTTTATTTTCTAGATGAGTAATTTATTACATTGAAAAAAATAACTTTTATTTTTAAATATATTTTGTGATTCCATCATATAAGTCAAAGGAAAAATTATATAATTATATTTTCCTGTTTTATTTAATGCTACTTTAACTTTATTAAATTTGAATACTAGTAAATTTACGCGCGCTTCTCGCTAGAATTTTATATCACAAAATTTATTTATAAAATAATAATTTAAACTTGTCAGTCATTAAAACTAAAACACTATACTATCTTATATATGAGATTACACGAAACAAACATTAATAATGTAAAAGAAAATGAAACTTATTACATTTTATCTTTTTTCTTTTGAGATAAGGGTAAGATATCTTATCTTTATCCTTAATATCATAAGTATAAATTAATGAGTTTAAAAATACATACCAAGATCTGTAACATAGGCAATGATATTAGTGAGTCACTCAACACAAACCAAGTAGACATATATTTAGTTG
Source organism: Solanum lycopersicum (assembly GCF_036512215.1). Taxonomy (NCBI): domain Eukaryota; kingdom Viridiplantae; phylum Streptophyta; class Magnoliopsida; order Solanales; family Solanaceae; genus Solanum; species Solanum lycopersicum. Next base: position 9,081,559 of record NC_090800.1, read on the forward strand.
ATAAAGGTAATTTATCTTATCATTTAACCTTAATAACATATATAGAAATTAATGACTGCAAAATACAAATCAAGATCTGTAACATAAGCAATGGTGTCAGTGAGTCACTCAAGTACACAAATATTTAGTTGTGAAGAAGTAGAAGAAAAGAAGAAGAAAGGTTTAGGATTTTCGTTGTTTTAAAATGAGAGGAAATCCCACTATTTATAGACAACAAAGAGTAACCTGCACAAATGTGTATTGTGCCTTATCGGAAAGGTAACAACTATTTGGAAAAGTTGTAACCCTTTGTAAAGGTCATAAGCTTTCATAAAAGCACAACTTTTCATAAAAGTTGTAACTTTTTTTAAAGTCGCAGCTTTTAACAAAAGTCAAGACTCTTCATTAAAGTCGCAACTCTTCATAAAAGTCATAACTTTTGGTAAAATTCACAACATTAAATAAAAGGCGCAACTCGCCATAAAAATCACAATTTTTCATTAAAGGGGAGGAGTAGTTTTGGACATAAATAAATTTAAAAAGAAATTCTTGTTTGTGGGAGAGCCACGTAGGCGGACCTAATATTTTCTTTTATATATATATATATATATATAGTTATTAGTTCGAGACTGAATAACATATTACTTTACGAAAAATATTCACAACTTATAAAATTCAAATTCTTTAGCCTCTATTTGATTGTGAGATACTTAAATCCCTAGATGAGTAATTTATTACATTAAAAATATTAATTTTTATGTTTAAATATATTTTATGATTCCATCATATTAGTCAAAGGAAAAATTACATAATTATATTTTTCCTCTTTCATTTAATTCTAGTTTAACTTTGTCAAATTTGATTGGTAGAAGGAACATAAGATAAAAACAAAATATTTATATTACAAGATTCAGAAACTATATATATTTATTAAGTAGTCAACTAAATATACTATAAATAGGACACAATGAAAACAAAACATCATCATCAACTAACTTACTGAGCATAATAAAAATTAAGATATGGCTTTTAAAGTGTGGGTTTTTTCCCTCATGTTTATGATGATAGCATTATGTAAGTCTTTCACTTGAATTGATATATGAGTAATGGAGTATCATACATTTCTCTCGGATATTTTCTAAATTAATTTTGAAAAGATTCTTATGCTGAAATATGAAATGCATTTTCCTATTAAATATAGATGTTAACATTTAATTTGATAGGTGTCTCGCCAAAGGTTGAAGCAAAAGACATTCCCATAAGTTGTTGCAAGACAGACGCAGATTGAAAACGTATTTGTGGCGATACACCTCCCTATTATTATGATGGTGAGTGGTGTGAATGTGGGCATCAACCTCTCAAAGGTCGAATTACACAAACTAGTGAAAACATAAATTAAAGAATTAAAATTGCGTAGCGTGAAATAAAAGCAATAATATATTTGGAATTTAATTTATGTTTCAATGTAACTTGCAACATGGCATTAGCCAAATCAGAAAGCTTATTGTTTCATTCCGTTCTGTTTCTATGTGACTTGCAACAAGGCATTAGCCAGTTCAGAAAGCTAATAGTTTTCTTCTTTATGTCATATACCTTTATTTTGATAAATAATCTCATATTCTTATTTTTTTAGGAGCATTTCTCTATAAAAAGTTTTCACTTGTTTTTTTAGAGTTGAACTCCAAAAAATACATTTTGCCACAAAACTTTGAAATTCAACTTTTAGTTGAATTCAAGAATTTTAAGAACAACAAAAGTTGTTTTCACTTTTCCCCCCCAAAATTACTTACCAAAATTTTTAATTTGTATTTATGTTTTATAAAATTTAACAAAAAAATATGGCCAACTGATAAGCTTGATGGTCAGTTGTGCTACTCGATATGTTTGTCTGGGTGCCGCTCAAGACCTATAGGTTGAATGCATTGTCCCCTGACAAGGGGTGCCAATACAAAATAATAGAGCATGTAAGATATGCTGGAAGTTGACTCTAAAGTAAAAGTATAGAACAAAAACAGAAGGGATGAAATACAAGTAAAATATGCAATCTCCCTATAAACAATAAATTATAAGCATGTGAAAGTAATTACGTAACATTGCCCCCATAAGCCTGGTAGGTACAAAACACACACAGTCACTTTAGGTCCTAACGAGAGTAACAATTGCTAAATACCCATATTAGCCCCATACCTGGATCCTAATCATAATATATTCTAAACCATCTGAATGTACATCTTCGTAGAATCAATCACAATCTAAAAAATGATCTTTAGTGGCAATTAATTAGAAGATGTCACTAAATATGTATTCTTAGAGGCAATTAGCACTCTTTGTATGTGTTCCTAAAGAATTTAGCGACTTTGGATCTAATGACACATAATTAATGTTGGTAAAGACTTTAAAACACCTTATTAATCTGTGTATTTATTGCCTCAAAAAGTTATTTTTTTTGTACTAAATGCAAATCTGAGTCTCTCTGGTACAACACCCATATGCTACCCTGCAGGTACAACCTACCTAACCTATAGACATGGACTGCTCTGCCCGTAGACTTGTTCTACCATGATCATAGGCACGGTCTACCATGCCTCGAGTAATTTCTCACCTATCTTGTCAAGGCCTAGTGGAATGCTCGAGTATAGATTCCCTATGAACCTATAAATGGTCGGGGACAGCCCACCCATAAATCTAAAAGGGTAGGCAAAATATAAAAATAATTATGTATACTAGAGTATGAGTTTGTTGAGACCAAAACAAGCTTCTAGTAGTTAGAAGACAAAATATCAAGAAAATATCAACTAATCACAATTGATAAAAATTTAATCATCACCTGTTTTCTACTCCACTAATAATAGAGTTGAGTGTCACTGGTAGACGTTATATCATTTGGAGGAAGCCAACAAAGTTGGACTAGGCTACAAGTCAAATAATGTTGATAGAATATCTATATAAAGCTTACATCTTTACGATCATGCTTGAAGAGAAATAATAGCTTTAACGTACCTTTTAACAAAGCCGAAAAATGTGTGCAACATATCATAATTTGAACTAGAAGGAATTAGCTGATAAACTAAAAATATTCATTTTTGGGAAGAAAGGGAAAAATCTAGACAAATTGTTCAAGTTAAGAAAGTGAGTTTTGGTCATTTTCAAATGATCATAACTTGTATCTTAGAATGAGTTAAGGGTAGCTCTTGATATGGTTGGAAAGCACTTGGAGAGATCTTTCCAACGCTGTCGGTTTGTGCATTTTGGATATCATATAAGGAAGATATGCCTATCAAAAGTTGGGTTATTTAAGTATGGAAGGCCCATTCTAGATTTAAGGAAGGTCAATCTAGTCTTTTCACCAATTAATTTTCCTATTTCATTGTAGGGATTTATTTTGGGTAGAAACAAGTTTTAGTTCAGATTAGAGAATCAAAATCACGCTTAGGGCTTGAAGAAGAGATAAAAGAAGAAGAAAAGGGAGAAAAAATATCATGGATTCGCCAACAACGCCAAGTTTTGCGAGTGGAATTCGTCATGGGTATTCCCTATCAAGGTATGTGAGACCTTTTAGTGTTGGATCAGATCACCCACAGACTAATCTTTCTTCAATACTTTGATTTTTGTAAATTGGTTGAATGAGAATAGTGAAGTTCTTGAATGACATGATTCAATTCTTGTTGATTGACTTGTTGATATGCCTATTGTTTTTTTAATTTTTAATTTTGGGTTGTTTATTTGAGTTAGATCTATTTTGTATTGAAGGTACTTATTATCCTAAGGGTTTGGAAAATATCTATGGAGGTTTGAGCGATTTAGGATCAGAAACGAGAGCAGAAAGTCGTTCAGGCGCAGCTGGACAACACCAGGCACGACACACACCGTCTGCACCAGAGGTCCTGGGGCGGCGTGCCTGCGGTGCACCAAATGGTGCCTCAGTATGATTAAGCCCTTCTAAGGTGTTTTAACACTTCCTAATGATTCTAACTACTCTAAATAACTTCTTATCACATAGAAATCATCCAGAAACACGAATTACAACCTTGAATCCATTACTTCAAATTCAAGGAAAAGTTAGAGCTGAGTCTAAAGAATTCCGAATATTCTTTCATAAAGTCTTTTGCAAATACTTTAAAGTTGTTTTAATACTTAAAGATCAATTGAGTAAGGAATAAAGATAAGCAAAAATATTTCATTTCATATTTCGTAAGTATTTCAAAAACATTTTAAGCGTCGTTTAAGAGTTAAGCTCAAGTTCAGTTCTGAGTGAAGTGAAGTATTCATTCCAAGTACTATATGGGAACTAAATATTTCCAAAAGAACATAAAATGTTTTTACAATTATAAATAAGGGAAACTGAGATTTTCCAAAGAGCCTTCAGGCTAGTTTTTAGTTAAAGATCAATAACTTTCTAAATGAAGCAACAAGGGAAACTAAGATTTCCAAGATAACCTTTGAGCAAAGTATTTTTAGCACTAATCTAAAGCCACATAATCAGTATGTTTTTAAAACATAAGAGCCCCTATATTTTAGGAGTAGTATTGAGCACTGATATGGGGGAGAGTTCAGACACTCACAGCCCCCATAAACCATGTAGCCACCATGGGTAAAAAAGGGTCATACTTTTAAGATGAATCCTTTTCATAGTAGACTAGTGGATTCATTAGTAACTTCAAGTCTTATACCTTTGGCCGGGTATAGGATGCGTTGACAGCGTGAGTTAGATAGTTGTATCATCACTATAGATCATAAGTGATGGTTGTCGGTTAGAGAAACTCTTAAAGAAGTTATATCTATATATATATATATATATATATATCAGTTTATTTGAATTTTTACATACATCTCAGAGTTATTTGTATCCTTGTAGGCATTAAGAAATTACAACATGAATTCAAACAACTTTTCTTTATATTACACTTGATTTTATATCACTTTATATTAAAACGAGTTATGTTATTCATAAGTTGAGCAGAGTCAAGGTAAGTATTTATTATTACTCTTTTCAAGCTTAAATTGATACCGGTGATCCAGTTGAGCATTCCAGAGTCAGTGGTGAGCCTCCTTGCATTCTTGAGGACTCTTTTTATTGCTTGTACAAATTTTCCTTATTAGGATAATGTAAGGTTTTTCCGAATGTCCATCTCAATTTTAGAAGGCTTCATTGAGATACAATCATACATTTAGCATTGTCTCTCATTCTTTGAATTGCTGACATTTTGTTATTGAGACTTAAGTGTCATTTTGTCTAACTTATTTACTTAAGTTATTGAATTATTTTTTCCGTTGAATTAAGTCTTCCGCTGAGGTAAGTTAGCCAGGTCTAGGGTCCACTCAACTCCAACAATAGTCATTGGATGTCAGCCACATCCAGTGTATAGGCTCAGGGCATGACAAACTTGGTATCAGATCCCAAAAATCAAGAGTCCTAGGGAGTCTATAAAAAAAAGGGAGTCTATGAAGCCGTGCCAAGTAAAATCCTAGTTACCGGTGTGAAGTGTGTCACATCTATAATTAGAAAGATGGGACATTTAGGAATTCCTCACATTTTTCATATTCCTTTTCATCCGTTAGAGTTTATCTCTAAAAGTTTCTTTCTAATTCATGTTTGTGATTGTATTAGATAATCATAATTCCACGAAGACCAGCAAGAGCTCGCCTAGTTAAGAGGAATAAGAGTTGCCCAATGCACCTAAAGTACAACCGCAAGGAGAAGATTCTAATGTTGAGTTTAGAGGGCCAATAAGGATGCTCAGTTAAGAAGCAGATAAGAGCCCGACAAGAAGAGGCTGACACATCAAGGATTTATGAGTTTTTGAGGATGAATTATCCAAGTTTCACGGGTTTGATCAGTATTGAGGATTTGGAGAATTTTGTAGAGAAACGGAATAAGGTTTTTGGTGTGATGCATGTTGCTGATGCGGAACGGGTTGAGCTAGCTATAAAATAACTGAAGAATATAGCTAGGAATTGTTTATATCAGTGCAAGGAAGGCAGATATGAAGATGCACCACATCCGAGTTGGGCCTATTTTGAAGAGGCTTTCTTTGGGAGTCCCTTTCCCCGAGAATTGAAAGACGCTAAGGTACGGGATTTTCTTACACAGAAACAAGACTCCTTGATTGTGCAGAACTATAGTTTGAAGTTCACCTAACTGTTCTGCTATGCTCCTAAGATGGTTGAGGACATGAGGAGCAAGATGATCTTGCTTGTCGCTGGCTTGGGTCGTGCATCAAATAAAGAGGGAAGAGCTGCAATGATGATTAGTGACATAAACATATCCAAGTTGATGGTGTATATGTAGCAGGTTGAATAGGAGAAGATGAGGGATAGTTTAGAGTATAGAAATAAGAGATCTAATATAGGGAATGTGTTCGAGAAACAGAAGAGTAATGCCAATCGATCATCTCCTTCAAAAAGAAACAAAAAGTTGTTGCCCCATAATCTTTTAGTGCACCTGCACCAAAGAACAAATGTGAGTACTGTGGTAAGAATTCTAAAGCTAAATCTTCATATTCACATAAAAGTGTTGAGCAAGGGGGTAGATAGCATCCTGCTTGCGCCAAGTGTGGTAAAACCACTCTAGTGTTTTTAATGAGAGCTCCACTGGTTGTTACAAGTCCACTCAGAATGGGCATGTCATGCAAAAAATGTCCAAAGAACAAGCAAGGAAGTGGTAATGGGGGCAATAGAACCCAATCTTTATCAGTTGCTCAACCAGATAGGGTTGCACCTAAGGGAACTACTTTTGGTACTGGTTGAGGAAAAAACCATTTGTATGCTTCTCAATAATTGCCAAGAGCATGAGAACTCGCCAGATGTTGTCACTAGTATGATTCAAGTGTTTGATGCTACTATTTATGCATTTCTAGAACCAGGAGCGAGTTATTCTTTTGTAACTCCATATGTTTCCATAAATTTTGATATTTTTCTTGATCAACTTAGTCAAATATTCATCGTGTCCACACCTTTTGGTGAATCCATTTTAGTAGAAAGAGTCTATCGTGATTGTCATGTTTCCGTTAATCACAAGAGTACCATGGATGATTTAGTTGAGTTAGACATGGTATACTTTGATGTTATTCTTTGTATGGACTCGATTCATGTCTGTTATGCCTCGGTTGATTGTAGAACTTGAGTAGTCATGTCTCAATTTCCAAATGAGTCAATTCTTAGAGTGGAAAAGTACTTCAGTGCCTAAGGATAGATTCATTTCGTACCTCTAAGTTGGCTTCTAAGGGGTGTGTCTATCACTTAGTCCGAGTTAATGACTCTAGTCTTGAGATATTTCCTATTCAATCAATTCCTGTAGTAAAAGAGTTCCTAGAAGTCTTTCCAGATGATCTTCCTAGAGTTCATCCTGAGAGAGAGATAGACTTTGTTATGTATCGCCTTCCAAACACTCGTCCTATAATTTAATTTTTGAGGTCATTTTCGTGAACTTTTGATGGAAGTCAATTTTTCATATTTCAGAAACTCTAAAACACTTAAATTTGTTGAAAAATCAAATTAATGATCGTGTGACTGAGATGCAAGGCCGACTCAATAATATTGGGTTCATAAAGCATACTTAAAGAGAGGGACTCTAATATTTCTTTTATATACTTTTATTTAGAATATACTTTTCTATCTATTTTAGATGCGAAATCATTAGGTACTATTTTATGAACAATTTGTTTTAATAATTATTTTTCAAATGGTAATATAGTTAATACGTTCAACCTCTCTTGAGACTTTGTTGATTTTAAAGAATATTTAATCAAATTAAATTTTGGAAAAACTTCTTTCAGCTGAAGTAACGGTTATAGAAATTGTTAAAATTATTCTATAAGCAATATGTGTATCTTTAAAAGATCACTCAGCTCGCCTATAAAAATGTATTTCGTTCGCCTACAAAACTTCCTTTCTAGTTAAGTCTTTATTTAATAGGGTATTTTCGTTATAGCGTTATCTTCTACTTGTATTGTTTCCCATAACACTTTAAGTACAAAAAATAAATCTAAACCATCAATATCAGAAGAACTATTACATGTTTAATAAAGTTCTAGGTTAAGAAAATATTTTTAAATTCTCTTCATCTCTTGATCTAAATAATTACCACTAAATAAGGAATCAAAAATATTTTCCTATGCTTTAATTGGTTCGAATCTATTTTGAAATGAAAAAATAGTTTGATCTACCCTACATATATAAAGCAATAAACGCTAAAAGATTCTTCAAGGGACTTTGTGACTTCGCTATCCATATTTTCATCAAATTGTTTCTTACGAAATTTAGGTTTATTTTTATCTCATATGAAATTTCCTTAGCACGAATAATAACACTCGTTAAATAAATGGGGGCCTAAAATATATGAGGCTCCAATCAATAGATTTAGTGGCCTAGGGGTTAAGACGGTAAAAAACGAATTGGGTCGCTATTTGAATGCCCCTTAGCCTGTCATAGCCCGAAAGTACCCCCTAAAAGTTATGGTAACCCTTAGTTCGGAAAATTGCGTACTTGACCTTTCGGAGGTGTTGTACTAGACATTTTCTATCATTCATTACAGAAGAGATGAAAAGTAGTGCAGAATTAAAGCTTTTCACGACATTTATAATAATAAGGAAATATCTTTTATAAATACTAAAGAGTAGTCTTATCGTCACAAACAAAATTAAAGATAACCTAATATCTTAGGGACACGTCCCTTTACAGTAAAGGAAAATACATAATGAGTCTTAATAGTTGAAACTAAGAAATAGAACTATGCCCTCGAATATATGAGGACATATTTAGTCTTGAGAGAGTCGATTCCCAAGCTTGCCTTCTAGTCTTCAACCTGCCTCCAATCTATACTTATAAAGTATAAAAAAGTATGGGGTTAGTACAAACAATGTACTAAGTATGCCATATGCAAAAACATGCGAAAACGGACATTTTGGTAGAAATAAGCTTTCATGTAAATTAAGTAAAACCATTATGAATATAGAGGTGAAATAGCATATAGATCATCATTTAGCACATAAGGAAGGACTTCTATAATTTTACAATAAAAGACCACTCTACAGTGAACTCTAAAATAATTACAGCGAAATCAACTTTGCTGTGAACACATACATACAAAAACACAGCGAACTCATTTCCTTTTTAGGTTTCGCTAACCAAGTTATCCTAAGACACACTACGGTAATACATGAAGGACCACCCATACACCCCCTTCAATACACATCTAAGTGATCCTTAAGACTACCAACCATAGGCTTACCTCGTACAGAAAAATAAGTCAAAACTCTATAACTAGAAATTAGAAGAACATTCATGCATTAAGTACTTCACATAAGTGCCCTTCCCCAAGTGGACTTACAAGTTACACAAAGAGCAATGTTAGAATAGCATCCCATACTACTACTCCCACGTTGTGCTCCTTGAGGATTCCATGAGGTTAGGTACACCACATTTATCCTTCATAAACTTCATTATACAAGACATAACTTTAACATGCTTTCTTAAAATTAGACATTTTGTCACATAACTTCATTTGATTACATAAAAATACATTCATAAATTAAAGGTACAGACACACAAAGACTCCCCTTTTGAGTGTCTACTTGTACAATGGATAAATAGCGTTCCATGCCATCACCTATACTAAGTAGTACACTCGTGCATCACATTCTTTCGTGGAGATTTATCTTTAACCGACATAGACTATGAGATCTAGAATGGAATATCGATACTACCCCTACCGCATGTGGGATCCCCACTTGCCTAGGGTAGTGTCATTCTCTTAGACTTTACATGGATTGTCCAATAGCTACACCTATGCGGGCGCATAGTTAAGGGATAATGAGATTGTTTCTAAGTAACTCATTCTCTACAAACGAGGAGTACTCATCTAAAGAGGTACATTGGGTACAACATCTCTAATCACAATGTGTACCCACCCCTTCTTCAAATCCTCTCGGTGCTAAGCATAACTCCACACAGATTCTTAAACATTCATTACAATAGGTTAAGGGATAGCTAATTAGCACCACATCTCAACTTAGAAGGGTAAATATCCCTAAAGGTTACATTGGAATACCCCATATCAACTCACAAAGGGTATCCAACCTTTAACCTATCTTAGAAAGCTCTTTTGAGGTAGTGAGGTTGCTACTAAACACAACATCTCAACTCACGAAGAGTGTTCACCCCAAAACTTCCCTTAACATTCGGTAGCTTCATTCATTCATTCAAAGTGTGAGTGTGTATGTTCATGTGAGAACACGTTTCACATAATCACCATATTCATAACGTTGACTTCTAAACATGCTTATATCGTCATACATCATATTACACACTTTAACATGCTTCACATAAATATATAATTCAGTTAGACATAATCTCTAGCATACTTCATATAATAATATTCATAAAGCACATCAACAAGAACAACATCATTATTATCTTACTTCACATAATATGCCTTCATGGATTCATTCAATATACATATGTAAATTCATATTCATATACTTAAAGTAAACACTGCCACCAAAGGTTGACCATACCACTCAAGAACATTTCATAATAAGTAATAAACAATGTAACCAACTTACCATTAATCCAAGCTTTCACCACCTATTCACAAGTTCTTCAATAATTCATCATAAAATAGCCCTTAGTATGGTAGATAAAACACAATATAACCATAAACAAAATATATTTCTAACATTCTCTAATCATGCTCATTAAACCCGTTTCATAAGCTAAAAGTTGATAAAAAGAATAAACATGGTTTCATTATGGTTTTGACATTAAGATAATCATTTAATACTAATAACAACTCATTTTAATCATTAAAACATTTTAATACAACGACCCATACATAGAGTCAAGGAGTAAAGAAAATTGATGTTTGAAACCCTTTTAGAAATCTCTTTGAAGTTGCTCCTTGAATGAAAGAAGGTTCAATGATGACTAACATACCTTAATGAGAAGAAACATCCTAATATTTTTTGAAGAAACGTCCACAACCAGCCCCTTCTAGCCCTTCCTTGAGTTCTAGCTTCTATGGAGTCTGAGAGAGTCTTTCTTCAGGGAGGGGTTTTGGGTTTTTGAAAATAAAGTCTAAAATAAGATCTTCGTATTTGAACCTCTTAATATACATAAAATACCCTAAAATAATCATCCATGGTTCATTAAATACTTGAAGTTAACTTACAAAACATCCCAAGCCAAGGCAGTGCGTCCAACGGCTTTTGCAGGACCACCAACGACGAACCCAAGCAACGACATCGACTGAACGACGTCCCGTGCTTCTGGGCGTTGTTTGGGTCTGCAGATGGAAGAGTGGAGGTTTGATCTGCAAGTTCAAGTCCCAAACTACGCCTCTAGACGACAGTGCATCGTCTTGACAACGACCGGTAGGTAGATGGGCGTTGATTGCCCAGTTTTGGTAGCTTGGTTGCCAAGTCTTGGGTCCTTCACTAGGGCACCTTATGGATCGTAGGTGGAGTCGTAACCATAATTTGAACCCCTAATAATGGTCATCTAGGTATTTGGATCATCCCACATCAATTAAAACGAACACGTAAAACTCGCTAGAACATGCTAAGACACACAAGCACTTTCTAATGCAAATCTTCCGAACATAATGGACGTTCTTCAACGTTTGACCTCCAAACATCACCAAACTTTATAAAGTGATTTAAAACATCATTTTTAACAATTTTATCACAAAATTAACTCATGAGACACATGCGAATTTCTAGTTCAACCTAGTTCGTTTTAGGGACGTTACAAAGTCGTAACAATGAAATGAAGTCATTTTCATATAAATGAATTGGAGGGTTATTACGTGTAAATACTTGGACAATATATTGTGTGCATTTTATCATATGAATAAGTAGAATCTGGCACCAATTAATTGTGAACGCCCTTTGTATACTTTGACATGTTATAGCATAATTCATACCCATTTCTAAATACTTTTGTGGTGATATCCCACCCTATTATTGTGATAACGCATGGTGTGAATGTGGGAAACAACCTCCTCAAGGTCAAATTTTATAAGCTAGTTAAACCTATAAAAATATATTATTGGAATTAAACTCTTATTTTTAAGTGACTTACAACAAGGCATTAACGAAACAAAAATTCTTATGCTTCCTTCTTCATGTACCGTACCTTTCTTTTGTTTAATACTCTGTCATTAGAATGATATTTGTATTCTATATTAATTATAAGTACCAAAACATAGCCTTTTTTCAGAGGGGTGTTTGATGATTAAAATATTTCATTTTTTTAAAGTTGAACTAACATGAAAATTATTAGTTTGCGACTGAATAACGTATTATTTTAAGAAAAATATTCACAATTGATAAACTTCATATTTTTTAGCCTCTGTTTGATTGTGCAGGAATTTATTATCTAGGTTAATAACTTATTACATTGGAAATATTATTTTTTTTGTTTAAACATATTTTGTGATTCCATCATACTAGTCAAAGGAAAGATTGCATAATTATATATTTTTCCTCTTTCATGTAATGGTAGTTTGACTTTGTTAAATTTTTTTGGTAGAAGCAACATAAGATAAAAACAACAAGATTCACAACATATATATATATATATATATATATATATCTGTGTGTGTGTGTGTTTGTGTGTGTATTAACTAGTCAACTAAATATAATATAAATAGGACACAAATAAAACGAAATATCATCATCAATTGAATTACCGAGCATACAAAAGAAATTAAGAAATGGCTTTCAAAGTGTGGGATTTTTTCCTCATGTTTATGATGATAGGGATGTGTAAGTCTTTTACTTGATTTTATCAATTAGTAATGGAGTATCATACACTTCTCTCTAATATTTCCCAAGTTAATTTAAAAATCTTCTTGTGTTTAAATATGAAATGTTTTTTTCTATTAATTATAGATTCTACATTTAATTTCATAGCTGTCTCGCCAAAGGTTGAAGCAAAAGACATTCTCAGGTGTTACTGCAAGACAAATGCAGACTATAAACGTCTTTGTGGCGATATACCTCCCTATTATTGTGATGGTGAATGGTGTGAATGTGGCATCGGCCTCCCAAAAGTCGAATTACATAAACTAGTGAAAACATAAATTGAGGAATTAAAATTCCATACCGTGAAATAGAAAGGAATAATATATTTCAAATTTAATTTATGTTTGAATGTAACTTGCAACATGGAATTACCCAAAAAAGAAACCTTATTGCTTGCTTTCATTTTGTTTCTATGTAACTTGCAACATGGAATTAGCTAATTCAGAAAGTTTATTGTTTCCTTCTTTATGTCATAAACCTTTATTTTGATAAATAATATCATATTTTTATTTCTTTTTAGGAGCATTTCTCTATAAAAAGTTAACTTTTTTTTTTTTATAAAAGTTGAACTCCAAAAAATACATTTTGCCACAAAACATTGAAATTCAACTTTAAGTTGAATTCAACAATTTTAGGAATATTCACTTCCCCCCCCCCCCCCAAAAAAAATACTCACCCAAATTATAAAGTAACACCAATTTGTAGTCATTGCCAAACACAACTTTAATTCTAAAACAATTTTTTTTAAATAAAAACTATTTTAATAAAATTTAACAAAAAAAACATTACCAACCATTAAGCTTGATGGTCAGTTTTGCTACTCGACATGTTTACCTGACTGTTACTTAAGACTTGTAAGTTTGAATGCATTGCCCCCGACAAGGGGTGTTAGTACAAAATAATGTACATAGCATGTAAGATATGTTGGAATTTGACACTAAAGTAAAATTATTGAACGAAAAGGAAAGGGATGAAATATAGGTAAAATATGTAATCTCCTTAAAACAATAAATTATAAGTACATGAAAGCAATTACCTAACAGTGCCCCTATAAGTCAGGTAGATACAAAGAACATACAATCCCTTTAGGTCCTATAGAGAGTAACAATCGCTAAAAACCTTTATTAGCCCCCTTACCTGGATCACCATGAAAATGTGTTCTAAACAATCTGAATGTACAGCTTCCAAGAATCAATCACTATATAAAAAATAAATTTTAGCGGCAATTAATTAGAAATGAACCTTAAATATGTATTTTTAGCAGAAACAAGAACTCTTTGTATGTGTCCCTATAAGATTTAGCAACATAGGATCTAATGACAATTAACTAATGCCGGTAAAGACTTTAGCACCCTTTATTAATGAATCTATTTATTGCCTCAAAAAGTTATTCTTGTTGTAGTGAATGCAAATTTGAGAATCTGTGGTACAATACACGTTGTACCCCGTAATTACAACCTACCTAACCTACAGATAGGACTACTCTGCACGTAGACTTTTTCTACCATGATCATAGGCACAATCTACACTGCCTTGAGTGATTTCTCACCTATCTTGTCAAGGCCTAGAGGAATGCTCGAGTATAGATTCTCTCTGCTCCTGTAAATTATTGGGGCCGGCCGACCCATAGATCTAAAAGGGTAGTCACAATATAAAAATAAGTATGTATTCTAGTGTATATGTTTATTGAGGCCAAAACAAGCTTCTAGAAGTTAGACGATAAAATATCAAGAAAATAACAAGAAATCATAATTGATCAAAATGTAATCATAACATGTTTTTCTAGTCTACTAATAATTGAGTTGAGTGTCACCAGTAGATTTTATATCGTTTGGAGGTATCCAACAAAGTAGTACAAGGCTAAAGTCAAATAATGTCAATAGAACAACTATAAAAAGCTTAGATGTTTACGTTCATGCTAGAAGACGAATAATAGCTTTAGATGCTTTTCATCATAGCTGAAAAATGTAACCCTTTATTTCTTCTAAAATAATGAAACTCGAATTTATGAATGAATAATTTGAAGGCGTATATTTAAACTTAAGTGAAAATTTTGGCCAAAATATTATGCAAGGCGTATATTTGAACTGAAAGTTCAACAAAAGGGGTATAATTAATTTTATTGGATATTAATATTTGTCTTCATTCGTCACAATGTGAGATTATTGTATTGTTAAGAATTTTGAATTATCATGAACTAGCCAAAATATTACACCATAATATTACTTATTATTATCCGAGCCACCTTCTCAGAAGGGCTTATGTTTTTGCTAAGATTTGTGGCCATAATTTATGGTTGTTTGAACTATTATTGGCTTAATTAGCTTTAGAGCATTTTTCTAAGAATCAATTTGTGGGGGATTCAAACCGCCGCAGGTAATCTCTGATGCTTGTTATAGGGGTTTGTAAAAAACCGCCATAACTTAATTATGATAGATCTAATTTTGGAGGTTTCTAAAACCTATGTTACAACAAATTGTGGGGTTCCTAACCCCCATAGTATGTAAAATAAACCCCCGCTATTTAGGATCTTTTTTTTATAGAATATATTCCATGAATGAGTTTAACAAAAACCCAAGACTCCTCCAAAAAAGAATCCTATTCCAATGAATATTCTTACCCCCTTGAGTTTTAAAAGATTTCAGGTATGAAATCATGAAAGTAAGAGTTTTTATCTAGAAAACTAAGTCTAATGATTTATTAATATTTTCTTTAACTTCTTAATAATTTATTGATATTTTCTTGGTTAATTCTTGAAAATTCTATATTACTAACCTTTGAATGATAAACAAAAAATTCTAAAAGTTATTTTAGTTGTAGTGAATACAAATATGAGGCTCTAGGTACAATACACATATGATACCCCGTAACCTATATACATAGACTACTCTGCCCATACACTTGGTCTACTATGATCATAGGCAGTCTCCCCTGCCTTGAGTGATGTCTCACCTATCTTGTCAAGGCCTAGTGGAATGCCCGGGTATAGATTCCCTATACTCCTGTAAATGGTAGGGGACGGCCGACCCATAAATCTAAATGGGTATGAACAATATAAAAATAAATATGAATGCTAGTGTATGGTACAAGTAATCATAATTGATAAAAAGTTAATCATCACATATTTTTCTAGCCCATTTAAATAGAGTTGAGTATCACCGGTAGACGTTATATCACTAGGAGGTAGCCAACAAAGTTGGACAAGACTACAAGTCAAATAACGTCAATAGAATATCTATAAAAAGTAGCTTAGATATAAAATTTTGATAAATACAGGACAAGAAGAAAATTACATAATAAGAGAGTTAGTATTAGAAGAAGAAATTATTAAAACAGGACACGTATGCCCTAGATTACCTAGTGAGATAGTAAACACAAATGAAGAAACGACAGAAAAAGAAATAATTATAGGAGGAATACCCTCAGTAATACCATTTAAAATATAGCAAGAAAATCATAATATTACATTAGGTATAAAATGGTTAGAAAAAGTTAAACCATACAACATAGAAAATGAACAATTAACAATAACTTGTCAAAATAAGAAAATAATTATAAAAAGAAAAAAATGAATAATGAAAATATTTATACTTGCAAAAATTATTGTAGAAGGATACCACAACAGATATTAAACCCCTATGATAGATACAGGATCAGAAGCTAATAAATGTAAATATAATTGTTTACCAGAAGATGAATGGGAAAAACTAAAAACACCTATGGTAGTAACAGGATTTAATAATGAAGGAAGTATGATTAAATACAAAGCAAAAAATATAAAAATACAACTATGTGATAAAATATTAACAAACCTAAACCAGTTATTCATAAAATCATTTATCCAAAATACACAAATACAAATACCCATTGAACCACAAACATCCACATATGTAGCTAGCATACAAAGTGATAAAAAGAGATACAATTACATTGCACAATCGTATATCGAAAACATATATAAGATCCAGAAATATTTAGATTTAAACCCTAGATCTACACAAACCAAAAAACCAGAAGAAGATTATATAACCCAGAAATTACAATGATATAATAGGTCATGTGTAAAGTAAGTGTCGGCCACATATATTGGCCAGAAATGTGAGTTAGTAGTATAAATAGAGGGCCTTTCCTCATAAATAAAATCAAGCCTCTTTCCTACTATATCTTTCTCTCTCTTTCTTACAATTCCGCTTCCACCCCCCACATTGGTATCAGAGCTAACTAATTTAAAGAAAAGATATGGAAAACAAATCAGAGATAACAAATCTACAGAAGCAGGTATACATATTTATCTTCATGAGTAACTAAATTAATTTATTCCTGATAATATCTTGTTGATTACAATTGTTTATCATGTTCTAATAATATTATAATATCCATCTTTAGAAAGTTTGCTACAGAAATATTCTGCGAATAGGTATTTCCAGACTATGCCATCCTAAGGTTGAAATCGATAGGCAAGAAGGCCGTTAGGGAGTAAACAGAGTTGAGGCGCTGTTAGGGTAACTGATCAAAGAAGAAAATTGTAGTAGTGACCACACGAGATGATTATTAAACAATTTTTATTACATAATAAATAAGTATAATCCATTAAGAGGTTGGAAGGAATAAGATTTTAGTGAAAATGAAAATAATAAAAATGAATACTTACCTACTAGAAGATGATGTTAATTACAAGATATTAATACTCTATATATTAAAATGTCTTAATACAGATATTAAAAGAAGAATTTATGATATATTAATAACATATGAAATAATAGAAGTAACAACTCAAGGTTGGGATTAATTAGATATACAAGATAATTTTTATTATGAATTTTATTTTGCCATAAATGATTTATATGACGATCTAGAGATATTTAGAGATCAATGATAAAATATATGTATTTACAATATTGGGTAAAAACTATAAAAAAAACATAGATCTATATGATAAAATAGAGTAAGAATTATAATGACTGAACCAAAAAGGTTTGAAGTTTGGCAAAAACAAAGTAATAATATTTATAAGATAAAATTTATTAAAGATGCAAGCAAATTAAGTAAACTTTTCAAAATTTTGTACAGAAAAATATAAATAGATAATACAACAAGTAAAGAAACTAAAATAACAAAAACCAGGATAGATAAAAAGATACGAAATATATGGAAAAAATTAAAACCCTTATACATAGAATATGAACTATCACAACTTAATAAAACAAGTAATGATAAGACAAATTATTTGATAAATATAATTTCAAAAACAGAATGCAAATATGTTTGTTATTTGAAAAAACAGTATGAACAAAGAAAAATATAAACAACAATTGATAGAAAAAATAGCTGAAAAAAGACAAGAATTACAACATAGAAAAAGAAGGATAGAAGAAAATATCTTAGCAAGAGTATGTAATGAATCAATATTAGCACAAAGAAAAATTATATTTATGCTAGAACTAGAAATAGATTGTCTTGAATATAGATTACAACATAATATACTACATAAATGATAATGAATAAAGAAAAATTTGCAGTAGACGAAAACACATGAAAATCAAGACGGAATGATAATAAAAATAATATTTTCAAATTTAGGAAGAAGCTATAAGAAAATAGGAAATAACTTATATTTAATGTTAGAAAAGGAAACAGAAAAATTAGAAAATAGTTTAACAGCTATGATAAGAACAACAAAAGAAAATGAAGAAATAGATAAATTAAGAGAAATTGAAAAAATAAAAATACAAGCGAAACAAGAAGTACAACACCTAGAAGAAATAAAAAATAGAAGAATAAGTGAATTAGAAAAAGATTAGCTAGGTTAAAATTATTATATGAAACTAAACAAAAAGAGAAACAGATAGAAAAGGATAAAGAACTAGAATTAACTAATGAAATAAAAGAGATGGAACAAAAACTAAATGAAGATCTTGAAGTAAATGAAATAAACGA
This sequence comes from Solanum lycopersicum, assembly GCF_036512215.1. NCBI lineage: Eukaryota > Viridiplantae > Streptophyta > Magnoliopsida > Solanales > Solanaceae > Solanum > Solanum lycopersicum. Next base: position 9,100,278 of record NC_090800.1, read on the forward strand.
AAATGAATCAGATACAATAAATGATCAAAAATCAGAAATAAGTGATATAAGTCAGACATACACAGAAATTCTAGAACAAGTAAATAAACCAAAAAAATTAGGAATAAACACAGGAGATATGAATCGACCTAATACGTCAAGAGTTAAAACCCCAGACAATAATCCCAGAAATAGTCCTAGAAATAGTCCTAGAAGGACACCACCAACTTACTATATAGAAAACTATCAGCAATCAGATAGAACTAACGCAATATGGAATAGTAGATTAAATAAAAATTGGATACCAAAACCAATAAACGAACAATATAATTTCGTAGACTTAGATTGTGTTACAGATATAAATAAAGCAATATTACTGTGGTTAGGAAATATATCTAAACAACTAATAGATAACAAAATAAAAACAACAGAAACACCAAGGTATATAGAAAAAACATTTGTAGGAACCACAAGATTATGGATAGAAAATCTACCCTCAGAAAGTTTAGAAGTACTTAGAAGTGACAAGAAAATGGATGGATCTCCATCAGCAACAAATATAGATATATTAGATAAATATGAATCAGCAATAAGAAATGAATTAGGAGGTATGACCACATATATAAGAGAATATTAATTAAAGAAATACAAGATATAAAAGCTAAAACACTTATAAGATATGTACATTTAGGAGGAACAAAAATATTAATAAAAGCATGTTTTAGAGAAGGAATAGATACACCTATTGAAATATACTTAGCAGATGATAGAATTATCCACCCTATAGAAAAAAGCGTAATAAGCCCAGTAAAAGGAAATCTAATATACCAAAAATTTAAATTTATAATTAGTGCCAACTACTCAATAGAAATAATAGACAGGAATATAGATAAATCATTAGTTTTCTATTGGAAAATGTCTGGAATAGAATTAGCACCAGGTAGCAAATATTTACAGCAAGATGTAAAAACCTATATATATTAACAAGAAAACATAAAGTAACAGCAAGAAATAAAATTGATACAATTAAGATAGAAAATCCTTTTGAAAAAATAATTACAGTAATAGATAATAATGACTATAGCTATAAAGAAATTGACATAGAAAAAGATTTAGAAAAAGTAAAAAGAAAGATTAAGCACTTCAAGCGTACCAAATACGTTAACCAGAGCTATCTCATCAAGAATGAGTACATCTAAAAGAAACTATGAAATCATAAAACTTATTAGATAAGGAAGAAATAACACCATATCATTATTTCATAACAGGAACAATAGACAAAAGAAGATATAAAATTTTGATAAATACAGGACAAGAAGAAAATTACATAACAAGAGAGTTAGTATTAGAAAAAGAAATTATAAAAACAGGACACGTATGCCCTAGAATACCTAGTGAGATAGTAAACAGAAATGAAGAAACGACAGAAAAAGAAATAATTACAGGAGGAATACCCCTAGTAATACCATTTAAAATATACCAAGGAAATCATAGTATTACATTAGGTATAAAATGGCTAGAAAAAGTTAAACCATACAACATAGAATATGAACAATTAACAATAACTTGTCAAAATAAGAAAATAGTTATAAAAAGAACAAAATGAATAATGAAAATATTTATACTTGCAAAAATTGTTGTAGAAGGATACCACAACAGATATTATACCCCTATGATAGATACAGGAGCAGAAACTAATATATGTAAATATAATTGTTTACCAGAAGATAAAAGGGAAAAACTAAAAACACCTATGGTAGTAACAAGATTTAATAATGAAGGAAGTATGATTAAATACAAAGCAAAAAATATAAAAATACAAATATGAGATAAAATATTAAGAATAGAAGAAATGTACAATTTTTAATTTACAACAAAAGACATGTTATTAGGAATGCCACTTTTAGATAGGTTTTATCCACATATAATAACAAAGACACATTGGTGGTTTACTACACCATGCGGAAACAAGATAGGAGCAAAAAGAGTAAATAATAAACAACGAAAACCTATGAAATGGATAAAAGGAAGTGGAAAAATAAACCATGAAATGGAAAATATAAGTAAGAAACAAATAACACAACTAGAAATTATCATATTTACAATAGACAAAGTTAAAATAATTAATAAACACCTAGAACAATTATACAGTGAAGATCCATTACAAGGATGGGAAAAACATAAGACAAAAGTAAAAGTTGATCTAATAGATGAAAGTAGCATAATAACACAGAAAACATTAAAATATAACTTTGATGATTTAAAAGAATTGAAAATACATATAGATGAATCATTAGAAAATAATTACATACAAGAAAGCAATAGTAAACATACAAGTCCAGCATTTATAGTCATAAAACATAGTGAACCAAAAAGAGGTAAAAGTAGAATAGTTATAGATTATCATAACTTAAATGCCAAAACTAAAACATATAATCACCCAATACCTAATAAAATACTAAAAATAAGACAAATACAAGGATATGACTATTTTAGTAAATTTGACTGAAAATCAGGATTTTATCATCTAAAACTAGAAGAAGAATCTAAACTGCTAACAGCATTTACACTACCGCAAGGTTTCTATGAATGGAATGTTTTACCGTTTGGATATAAAAATGCACCAGGTAGATATCAACATTTTATGGATAACTATTTTAACCAGTTAGAAAATTGTATTGTATATATAGATGATATATTACTATATTCTAAAAAAAAAGATGAACATATAAGATTATTAGAAAAATTTATACATATAATTAAACACTTAGGTATAAGTTTAAGTAAAAAGAAAGCAGAAATTATGAAACCACAGATAGAATTTCTAGGAATACAAATAGATAAAAATGGAATAAAAATGCAAACTCATATAGTAAAGAAAATAATTACCCTTGATGAAATTATAGACACAAAAAAGAAATTACAATTCTTTCTAGAATTAGTAAATCAAGTAAGAGAATATATACCAAAACTAGCAGAACATTTAAAACCATTACATAAAAAACTCAAAAAAGATGTTGAATATTATTTCGATAACAAAGATAAAGAACATATAAAAAATATTAAGAATTTATGTTAAAAATTACCAAAACTTTACTTTCCTGAGGAAAATAAAACATTTAGTTATATCGTTGAAACAGATTCAAGTGATCATAGTTATGGAGGAGTTCTAAAATACAAATATGAAAAAGAAAAAATAGAACACCATTGTAGATATTATTCAGGATCCTATACAGAAGCACAAATAAAATGAGAAATAAATAGAAAGGAATTATTCGTATTATATAAATGTCTATTAGCATTCGTACCATATATAGTTTACAATAAATTTATTGTGAGAACAGATAATACACAAGTAAAATGGTGGATAACTAAAAAGGTAGAAGATTCAGTTACAACAAAGGAAATAAGGAGACTAGTATTGAACATATTAAATTTTATATTAACAATTGACGTAATCAAAACTGATAAAAATATGGTTGCAGACTACCTATCAAGATAAAGCTACTCAAACTGAGGACAAAAATGAACATATAATTGAAGAGCTATTCAAAGCCATTACTACACTTTATACCAAAGTGGATAGAATGGATAATGAGATACAAAGGCTACAGACTAATGAAGATAATCTGAGGGCTAAAGCTAATATAAGTCAACAGCATGACTATAAAGATGCGGAGCTATGTCTATCGGAAGACCAAAAAATTCAAGAGCTAAAAGGAAGACGTCGGGAAACTCCATAAAACCCATGACAAAGTTTGTTTAAATGCAGCTTAGGTACAAGCAGGAAATCTAGTGACAAATCACGAAACACAAACCTAAACCAGTTATTCATAAAACCATTTATCCAAAATACACAAATACAAAAACCCACAGAACCACAAACATCCACATATCCAGCTAGCATACAAAGTGATAAAAAGAGATACAATTACACTGCACAATCATATATCGAAAATATATATAAGATCCAGACATATTTAAATTTAAACCCTAGATCTACACAAACCAAAAACCCAGAAGAAGATTATATAACCCAGAAATTACAAGGATATAATAGATTAATCGCACAACCTAAAACTAGTCCAAATTTAGTTAAAACGTGTTATAATTATGGGTTACTTGGTACAGTATACACATATGATGGAGAAGAGATGAGTGGTATACCAGAATTATACAGAGCGTTTGCTACATACAAAAGAGTTACCAAAGGAAATTTATTTGATATTAAGTTTTATACAGCACCAGCTCAGATATTATACGAAGAAATCAAGTCGCCAATACAAGTTATAAAGATAGTTCTGACCAGTGATATGATAATACCAGAAGATATAGAAAAACAAGCTGAAATACCAAAGATAGAGATACCAAACTTTTATGCAAATTAAAGGATTATTGGTATAGCAACAATTATACAAGAACTAGCTAACAATTATTTGAATGACAATGCTATTTGTAGTTACTATGCAAGAGACCAAGTTATGATATATTCAAACTCCAAGGAATTAAGAAGAACAGATATCGATGAAGTCCAGCGATGGATTTTATCATTATTAAAACCAGAGGAACAACCTACAACAAGAGCATTAAAAAAGGAATTTATTTAAGAAGAGTTATTAGTCAGATATTGCAAGCTTATTGGAAACAAATACCCATATCACAGATGTTCCAAATGTAATGGAGAAGATAATGTCATACCAGATGTCGATTTGGAGTAAATAAAAGAGATAAGCAAGCTATGATCGGAGATAAGATTCTTTTGAGATAAGATTTACTTTTTAATTAGCCAATGTATAACAGCTACTTGTAAAGTTTTTTTTGTCGTAAAGTAAATAGTATGTGTCGGCCAACAATAAAAAGAAAGGGCAATTATTAAAGTTTTTTTTGTTGTTTTGCGTCGGCCATATAAAAGAAGGCCATATGAAAAAGTACTGTCGAAAATTGTAATAAAGTAGTCGGCCATTATTAATGTTTTTTGTTGTTTAGCGTCGACCAAATATAATTAGGCCATGTTTAAAGTAAGTGTCGGTCACATATATTCGCCAGAAATGTAAGTTTAGTAGTATAAATAGAGGGCCTTCCCTCATAAATAAAATCAAGCCTCTTTCCTACTATATCTTTCTCTCTCATTCTTACAACTCCGCTTCCACCCCCCACATTGTTTTAACAAATCCGAAAATATGTGAAACATCTCACAATTTGAAATAGCTAGGAATAAGCTAAGAAACTAAAAATATTATTTTTTGGAAAGAAAAAGAAAAATCTAGAAAAATTGACTAATTTAAGAAAGTAAGTTTTAGTCATCTTCAAACTATCATAACTTCTACCTCAATATGAGTTAGGGGTTGTTCTTGATATGGTTGGAAGGAACTTGGAGATATTTTTCCAACGTCTCCGGTTTGCGCATTTTCAATATCGTATGAGGAAGATATGCCTATCGGATTTTGGGTTATTCATGTATGGAAAGTCCAATTCTAGATTTAAGGAAGGACAATTTAGTCTTTTCACAAATTAATTTCGTATTTCATTGTAGGGATTTATTTCGGGTAAAAGAAAGTTTTAGTTCATATTAGAAAATCAAAATCATCTTAAGTCTTGGAGAAGAGAGAAAATAAGAAGAAAAGGGAAAAAGAGTCGAGGATTGCCAACAACGCCAAGTTTTGCGAGTGGAATTCGTCGAGGGTGATCCCTATAAAGGTATGTGATATATTTTAGTGTTGGGTCATCTCACCCATACACCAATATTTCTTCAATCCTTTGAGTTTTCAAAATTGGTTGAATGAAGATAGTGAAGTTCTTGAAAGACATGGTTGAATTGTTGTTAGTTGATTTGTTGAAATCCCTATTGTTGCTTTAATTTGTAATTTAGGTGTTTTTTGAGTTAGATCTACTTGGTATTGAAGGTAATTATAAACCTAACTGTTGGGAAAATAACTATGGAGGTTTGAGCGATTTAGGATCAGAAACAAGAGCAACAAATCATTCAAGCGCACCTTGACAGCACCAGGCGCGGCACACCCTATTTGTGCCAGAGGGACTGGGGCAGTGTACCTGCAGTGCGCCAAATGGTTTCTTACACTAATAGGTCTGGCGTGGTGTGCCCTTAATGCACCAAAGCTCGCATTTTGCCCAATTTTCGTAGTTAAGTATGACTAAGCCCTTCTAAGGTGTTCTAACACTTCCTTATGATTCTAACAACTCTAAATGACTTATAATTATATAGAAATCAACCAGAAACACGAATTTACAACCTCGAGTCTATAACTTCATATTCAAGGAAAGGTTAGAGCCGACTATATTGAATTCCTAAAATTCTTTCACGATGTATTTTGCAAATCTTTCAAACTTTTATTATGACTTAAAGATCAGTTTGAATAAGGAGTACAGATAAGCAGAAGAAGTTCATTTCAAGTTTCATAAGTCTTTCAAAAATATTTAAGTATCATTTTAAGACTTAAGATCAAGATTAGTTCAGAATAAAGTGAAGTATTCCTTCCAAGAAGTATATGGGAAGTAAGTATTCCCAAAAGAACATAAATTTTTTTTCAAATTTTAAAAAAAGGGAAACTGAGATTTCAAAAGAGACTTCGGGCTAGTTTTCAGTTAAAGAGAAAATAACTTTCTAAATGAAGCAAGCAAGGAACTAAGATTTCTAAGATAACCATTGAGATAAGTAGTTTGAAAACTAATCTAAAACCATAGAATCAATATGTTTTAAAACATAAGAAGTAGTATATATTGGAGTAGTATTGAGCACCATTATGAGCGAGAGTTCAGACAACTCACAGTCCCCATATACCATGTAGCCACCATGGGTAGAAAAGGGTTTTACTTTTTACATCAACCCTTTTCACAGTAGAATAGTGGATTCATTAGGCAGTTCAGGTCTTATATCTTTGGCCAGGTATAAAATGTGTTGGCAGCGTGAGGTAGATCTTTGTATATTCACTATAGCTCTTAATTGATGGTTGTTGGTTAAAGAAACTCCTACAGGAATTTAATGTATTATATATACATTAGTTTATTTGTATTCTTACATACATCTCAGAGTTATTTGTATCCTTGCATGTATTCATAAATTACAACATGTATTCAAACAATTTTTCGTTATATTGCACTTGCTTTTAAATCGCTTTATATTAAAATGAGTTATGTTACCATAAGTTGAGCAGAGTCAAGGTAATTATTTATTCTTACTCTTTTGCAGCTTAAGTCATTTTAGCATTCAAACTCGCATACTCGTACATTTAATCTACTAATGCCAGTTGGCCTTAACTGTCTCATGATGCAGACGTAGGTAACGAGGATAAACATTCGACACACCGTTGATCCAGTTGAGCACTCTAGAGTCAGTAGTGATCCTCCTTGCATTCTGGAGGACTCTTTTTATTGCTTGTACAAAATATTTCCTTATTAGGATGTTGAGGGGTCTATCCTAATATCTATCTCTGTTTTAGAAGGCTTCATAGAGAGACAGTCATACAGTTAGCATTACGTCTCTCATTCTTCGTATTGATGACATTTTGTTATTGAGACTTAAATTCCATTTTGGCCAACTTATTTACATAACTTATTGAATGATTTTTTTTCAATGAATTAAGTCTTCCCTGAGTTAAGTAAGACAAGTCAAGTGTTCTCTCAACGCCAACAATATACATTTGATGCTGGCCACGTCCAGGGTATTGGCTCAGGGGATGACAAACTTGGTATCAGATCCCAGAGTTCAAGAGTCCTAGGGAGTCTATGAAGCCGTGTCTGTAGAATCCTAGTTATCGGTGTGAAGTGTGTCACATCTACAATTAGAAAGAAGGGACATTTAAGAATTCCTCACTTCTTTCATATTCCTTTTCATGCATTACAGTTTATCTTTAAAAGTTTCTCTCTAATTCATGTTTGCAGTTGTTTTAGATACTCATAACTCCATGAAGACCAGCAAGAGCTCGCCTAGTTAGGAGGAATGAAGAGGAACCAGAGTTTCCCAATGCACCTAAAGTACAACCGCAAGGAGAATATTCTAATGTTGAGTTTAGAGGGCCAATAAGGATGCTCACTCAAGTGGTAGCCAATCATGTTGGGAAACATATAGGAGCCCGACAAGAAGAGGCTGACACTTCAAGGATTTGTGAGTTTTTGAGGATGAATCGTCCAAGTTTCACGGGTTCGATCTTTACTGAGGATCTAGAGAATTTTGTTGAGGAACTGAAGAAGGTTTTTGATGTAATGCATGTTGCTAATGTTGAATGGGTTGATATATCTACATATCATCAGAAGAATATGGGTAGTACTTGGTTATATCAGTGCAAGGAGGGCAGAGATGAAGTCGCACCACATCCGAGTTGGTCCTATTTTGAATAGGCTTTCTTGGGCGTTTCTTTCCCCGAGAATTCAAAAAGGCTAATGTGTGGGAGTTTCTTACACTGAAACAAGACTCCTTCAGTGTGCATGAGTATGGATTTCATTTCACCTAACTGTTCCTCTATGCTCCTAAGATGGTTGAGGACATGAGGAGCAAGATGAGCTTGCTTATTGTTGGCTTGGGTTGTGCATCAAGCAAAGAGGGCAGAGCTTCTATGTTGATAGGCGGCATAAACATATCAAAGTTGATGATTTATGTGTAGCAGGTTGAATAGGAGAAGATGAGGGACAAACAAAAGTATAGAAATAAGAGAGCTAAGACAGGGAATGAGTGCGGGAAGCAAAAGAGTAATGCCAATCGGTCATCCTTCCAAAATAAACAGAAGGTTCTTGCCCTATAATTTTCTAGTGCACCTGTACCTAAGAACAAAGGTGAGTACACAAGGGTGTAGTAAGCGTCGTACCTGCGCCAAGTGTGGTAGAAATCACTCTGATATTTGTTGTTTGGGATCCATTGGTTATGTCAAGTACAATAAGAATAGGCATATCATGAGAGAGTGTTCAAAGAACAAGCAAGGAAGTGGTAATAGGGGCAATAGAACCCAATCTTTATCAGTTTCTCAACCAGATAGAGCATGAGAACTCGCCATATGTTGTCACTAGTATGATTCAAGTCTTTGACACTGCTGTTTATGCAATGCTAGACCCAGGAGCGAGTTTTTCTTTTGTTACTCCATATATTTCCATGAACTTTGATATTATTACTAATGAACTTGGATAAATATTCAGTGTCTCCACACCTGTTGGTGAATCCATTTTAGCATAAAGAGTATATCGTGATTGTCCCATTTCTGTCAATCACAAGAGTACCATGGCTGATATAGTTGAGTTAGACATGTTAGACTTCGATGTCATTCTTGGTATAGACTCGATTCATGTCTGTTATGCCTTAGTTTATTGTAAAACTTGAGTAGTCAAGTTTCAATTTCCAAATGAGTCAGTCTTAGAGTAGAAAAATAGGATCGATTCATTTTTTACCTCTAAATTAGTTTCTAAGGAGTGTGTCTATCACTTAGTTTGAGATAATGACTCTAGTGTTGAGATATTTCCTATTCAATAAGTTCCAGCAGTAAAAGAGTTCCCAGAAGTCTTTCCAGATAATCTTCCCGAAGTCCCTCTTGAGAGAGAGATAGACTTTGGTATAGTTCTCCTTCCATATACCCATCCTATAATTTCATTTTGAGGTCATTCTTATGAAATTTTGATTGAAATAAATTATTCATGTTTCACAAGATCTAAAAGACATATATTTGTTGAAAAATCAAATTAACAACCGTGTGATTGAGATGCAAGACCGACTCAATAATATTGGGGGCCTAAAAAAATTTAAAGAGAGGGACCCTAATACTTTTAAAGTAATTTTATTTAAAATCTACTTTCTATCTATTTTAGATGTGAAGTCATTAGATACTATTTTATGAACAATTTGTTTTAATAATTCTTTTTCAAATGGTAATATTGCTAATTCATTCAACCTCTGTTGAGACTTTGTTGATCTTATAGAATATTTTATCAATTTAAATTTCGAAAAACTTCTTTCAGCTGCAGTAACAGTTACAGACACTGTTAGCATTATTCTACAAGTAATATGTGTATTTGGAAAATACCACTCCGCTCGCCTACAAAAACGTATTTCATTCTCCTACAAAACAACCTTTCTAGTTAAGTCTTTTTATTTAATTGAGTATTTTCATTAGATCATTATCTTCTATTTATGTTGTTTCACTCAACACTTTTAATATAAAAAATAAATCTAAACAATCAATATCGTAAAAACTATTACATGTTAAAGAAACTTTTAGGTTAAGACAATATATTTAAATTCTCATCATCTCTTCATCTCAATAATTTACCACAAAATAAGGAATCAAAAATATTTTCATATGATTTAATTGGTTCAAATCTATTTTGAAGTGAAAAAAAATTTTGATCTACCCTACATATATAAAACAATAAACACTAACAGATTTTTCAAGGGACTTTGTGACTTCATTATCCATATTTTCATCAAATTGTACCTTACAAAATTCAGGTTTATTTTCATCTCATATGCAATTTCTTAGCACAAATGATAACACACATTAGTACCCCCAATAATTTTTTAATTTTTTTTATAAATGGAGCCCCCACAATATCTGAGTCCCCAAACAATGGCTTTAGTGGCGTAGGGGTTAAGACGGTCATAAACAAATCCGGTCTCTACAGGAATGCTTGTAAGCCGTAATGATGAAATGAAGTCATTTTAATATAAATGACATGGAGGGTTGTTATGTGTCAATACTTGGCCAATTAATTGTGAACGTGCTCTCTATACTTCTATTTGCATAATTGACACCCATTTCTAAATGTCTTTGTGGTGATATACCACCCTATTATTGTGATGACTCATGGTGTGAATGTGGGCAACAACCTCCTCAAGGTCAAATTTTATAAATTATTTAAAGCATAAATTGAAAAAATAAATTTTCCTGGGATGAAGTTAAAAGAAAAGTTGGGACACTTTGTTTCGTCCTTTAAAAATATATTATTGGAATTAAACTCCTATTTTTAAGTGACTTACGACTGGGCATTAACTAAATAGGAATTTTTATTGTGTCCTTTTAATTGTCCCATACCTTTCTTTTGATTAATAGTCTAGAATGATATTTGTATTCTACATTAATTATCTGTACTAAAACATAGACTTTGTTAAGAGGGGTGCTTGATGATTAAAATGTTCCATTTTTTGAAGTTGAAAAAACATGAAAATTATTAGTTCGAGACCGAATAACATATTATTTAAGAAAAATATTCACAACCGATAGACTTCAAATTCCTTAGCCTCTATTTGATTGTGCAATACTTTATTCTCTAGAATAGTATATTATTACATTGAAAATATTAATATTTATGTTTAAATATATATTTTGTGATTCCATCATATTAGTCAATGGAAAAATTATATAATTATACATTTTTCCTTTTTCATGTAATGCTAGTTTGACTTTGTTAAATTTATTTCTTAGAAGGAACATAAGAATATATATATATATATATATATATATATATATATATGTATGTATGTATGTATATTAAATAGTCAACTAAATATACTATAAATAAAACACAAAGAAAACAAAATATCATCATCAAGTGACTTACGGAGGATACAAAAAAAATTAAGATATGGCTTTCAAAGTGTGGGGTTTTCCCCTCATGTTTATGATGATAGGGATATGTAAGTCTTTTACTTGATTTTTTATATTAGTAATGCAACATTATACACTTCTCTCTAATATTTTCTAAGTTAATTTTGAAAAGCTTCTTGTGTTGAAATATGAAATGTGTTTTTCTATTAATTATAGATTCTAACATTTAATTTGATAGGTGTCTCACCAAATGTTGAAGCGAAAGAGCTTCACAGGTGTTGTTGCAAGACAGACGCAGACTATAATTGTCTTTATGGCGATATACCTCCCTATTATTGTTATGGTGAATGGTGTGAATGTGGACCATTGACCTCCCAAAGGTAGAATTACAAAAACTAGTGAAAATATAAATTGAAGAATTAAAATTTCATAGTGTAAAATAGAAATGAATAATATATTTGGAATTTAATTTTTGTTTCAATGTAACCTGCAACATGGCCTTACCAAAATAAGAAAGCTTATTATCTTCTATCGTTTTGTTTCTATGTAACTTGCAACAATGCGTTAGCAATGCAGAAAGCTTTTTGTTTCCTTTTTGATGTCATATACCTTTATTTTGATAAATAATCTTATATTCTTATTTTGATAAATAATCTTATATTCTTATTCCTTTTTAGGAGCATTTCTCTATAAAAAGTGTTCACTTTTTTTAGAGTTGAGCACCAAAAAATAAATTTTTCCACAAAACTTTGAAATTCAAACTTAAGTTGAATTCAACAGTTTTAAGAATTTTCACTTTTTCCCAAAATTACTCACCCAAATTGTAAAACAACTCCAATTTGAATTCTTGCCAAAAACTACTTTAATTTTATTTTTTTATTTTGAAAATAAAAATTATTTTTAGGAAATTTAACAAAAAAATGGCCAACCATTAAGCTTAATGGTCGGTTGTGCTAGTCGACATGTTTGTCTGGTTGCTTGCTGCTCAAGACCTGTAGGTTAAAATGCATTGCCCCCGACAAGGGGTGTCTGTACAAAATAATGTACATAGCATGTAAGATATGTTGGAAGCTGAGACTAAACTAAAAGTATTGAACGAAAAGGGAAGAGATGAAATACAAGTAAAATATGCAATCCCATTATAACAATAAATTATAAGCACATGAAAAACAATTACCTAACAGGGCCCCTATAGCCTGGTAGGTACAAAACACACACAATCCCTTTATCTCCTAACGAGAGTAACAATCGCTAATACCCATATTATCCCCCTTACCTGGATCCCAATGACAACATATTCTAAACCATCTAAATGTACATCTGCCAAGAACCAATCACTGTATAAAAAATAAATTTTTGCGGCAATTTATAAGCAATTGCTGCTAAATATGTATTTTTAGCGGCAATTAGCACTCTTTGTATGTGTTTCTAAAGGATTTAACGACATTTGATCTAATGACACTTAACTAATATCAGTAAAGACTTTAGAACGCTTTATTAATGTGTCTATTGATTGCCTCAAAAAGTTATTTTTGTTGTAGTTAATATAAAAATATATGAGGTTCTGTGTTACAATACACATGTGCTATCCCGTAGGTACAACCTACTTAACCTATACACACGTACTACTCTGCGTTTAGACTTGGTCTACCATAATCGTAGGCACGATTTACCTTGCCTTGAGTGATTTCTCACCTGTCTTGTCAAGGCCTAGTGGAATGCTCGAGTATAAATTCTCTATACTCCTGTAAATCGTTGGGGCTGGCCGACCCATAGATATAAAAGGGTAGGCACAATATAACAATAAATATGTATGATAGTGTATGTGTTTGTTTAGGCCAAAACAAGCTTGTAGAAGTTAGACAACTAAAATATCAAGAAAATAACAAGTAATCATAATTGATCAAAATTTAATCATAACATGTTTTTCTAATCCACTAATAATTGAGTTTAGTATCACCAGTAGACGTTATATGATTTGGAGGTAGACAACAAAGTAGGACAAGGCTAAAAGTCAAATAATGTCAATAGAACTATTATAAAAATCTTAGATCTTTACGATCAACAAAGTCAGAAAATGTGTCTCTATGAAGCTTCCTCATCCCGTTATTTCTTCTAGAAATAATTAAACTCGAATTTATGAACGAATAATTTGATTTTGAGCTTTTCACATGCCTGTGAATGTACAACAAATGGGGTGTATATGAATTTAGTTTACTGAATAATAATATCTTTCTTCATTCCTCATAACGTGAGATTATTTCATTGTTAAGAATTTTAAATTATCGTTAACTAGCAAAAAGCATTACACCATAAGATTTCTTATTATTATCTCACCCACCTTCTCGGAAGAGTAACAATTAGATATTAAGTAACTTGGAATTATTGTGGTGGTTCAAATATCTTGTTAACTTAAGTATACAAATCAATTTATTTTTACATGAAATTCGCATATAAGCGACAAAAGATTTGTACATAAGATAATAAGACAAATATAAGAATTTATGGAATTGACCAAAAATGTTTTAAAATCCATCAAAACCGTGTTTTGTGGATTTTAACAAGTGTCTCAACCTTTTTAACTTTATCTCTTATCCATATTTTGATTTTCAAGTAAAAGTTTTTTAATATCTTTCCAAAATTAATTTCTTAATTTTCCTAAGATTAAAAAGTTTATATGTTTTCAAATAAATATTTGCTAAACTATATGAATTTTTTTGCTTGAGTAAAAAATACATAAGCCCATATCAAGGTGAATTTTTTATTTTTACATTATTTCCTCTTTAATGTTCCTCCTAGTATCTAATAATTGTATTTTTTTTAATTATATGTTAGGAGTCAACAATATAAGAGGAATCTAAGGTAAATCTATACAAACATGAAATTAATCATTGCCTCTAAAATAGGTTAAGGATGAACAAAATTAGCCCTAGCATATGATAAATGGTGCTAGCCTGAGTAACATCATATGTGTCAGAGGTTATAGATACGTTCACAGGTAATAAACCTGCATGAAATAAATACTTTTTGTAAGTCATCAATAACATCAAATCTATTTAACAATATCACAAATAAAATCATTAAAATACTAATTACAATTATAATTTGCCCAACTAATTCTTTATCGAGCCAAATCATATACAATGATCTTATCTTTAAGCACAACATATGCCTAACAAGAGAGATAATTGCATAACAATTAAATTATGATGCAACTAGGGAACAAAGAATTATACATATCATAAATTACATAAGGCCTTATTTTCAGTACTTTACCATCAGATTATTAAAATGTAATATTAACAGTAAAAATATATGAAAAATAACAATTATTCAAAAACTAACCTCCTAGAGTTGTTAGGCTTAAATTCCTACTTATAAAGTGAATGCACCACATAGCAGCACCATCTTGTTAAACACATATAATATAACATATGAATTTTCTTGTTGAAGATTTTAAATTACAAATGAATATCGAACCAAATACTTACAACAAAACCCATATACTTGAGATAGGCTATTGGTGTTAAATTCATGGATGCATCAAAAGCGAAGTTCAGAGAAATTGTAGGAAACACCTCGGTTATGTACTCTGTGAAACTGCTCAAGTCATTAAAGAGACCAATCAGGTATTCAATTAAAACTTTTATTGAATATTCACTGATAGAAAACAAAGTAATTCACCTTGAGGAAATGACATAGCATGGGTACATTGCTGACGTGATCGGCTTAGCTGAAGCTGAAACAACTACATTTATTTGCAAATTAAATATTCAAGTTAAGAAAAATGGTAAATTAGTTTTCCTTCTTTGTACATGTACATGTTAATACATAATTAGAAGAATAGCTGAAATCAACTTTGTTTGATCTATACGAGAAACAAGCATACTCCTATAATTTGAATAGTTATGAGGAAAATTGTCTATCAAATTACTGGACATTGCCTTGTTGCCTGAGAGAGCACTAAAGGTAGTAATTACTGCCTTGATGTGTGCCTGAGACGTCTTCTATGCGATAGCACATGTCAAAAACATTTAATAACAGCCCTAAGTCGTGGTTAACCTCCCAAGTTAAAAAATTTACCCTAGCTAGCTCTCAAGAAACTTATTGATCTCTACACGGATTATTCGTCATCCAAGGTATGATTTGGCAGTAAAATATTGTTTATTTTGGAGAATAATTATATGAGATACTTCTCGTAAAGATGATACAATTTTTTTATTTGAGATAGGCACTTGTTCTCAAATTAAGGCTTGGGATGTTGCATTGAGGATGATATGCTCTTTAACTTTTGGTGGTTGTAAATCGAGTTAATGTTAGTGCTCAAAGTATATTTAATATGATCTTCCAGGTCGGGGAAGTAGCTGTGGTTACCTTCATGATGATAGAGTATGACTATGGAAGCATTGGGTCCCCTCCGGATATCCCGAGTAAGTTAACTCTGTAGATCTTCTTTACATGCTGCAAACATCTCTTGTCATGAAATCTCTGAGAGTACCCTCGGTGCGATTCACTTGCATATTAAATGGATATATATTTATGCAAAACCACTATGTTGGAAATATATTAAACTCCAATTTATAACTTTGGGAGTATGATAAGCTTAGTTCTCATTACTTAATGTTAAAGCTATCAAGTTTAAATCTTGGATTTGTCTTAGTTATGAGGTTTCAACTGAAGAGGAGAATTTGTGCTCCTCCTGATCCCAACATTCTTATGTGCTCTATTAAGAAAGGGGAGAAAAAACAACAATGGATTGAGCTGGGCAGGACAGTGTTTTTTTTGGTAATCTAATTGCTGAGTTTGAAACATCTTAATATATATAGGTGGAGCTGGTTGCTTTTAGACCCCGTAAAGCTCCAATGATTTTATATGTAATTGCCACATACTGGAGTAGTCCACAGATTTAACATCAAGGAAAAAACACAGGAGAATTTTGAAAGCCCACAGGCTTAGCAAACTTTTGATTGGTTCTAGGGAACTTCAAATCCAAAATGCACAACAGAAAATCCTCTAACTGCATCCAAAATCAATATCTACAGCCAAATGCACTTGAAACATTTTATTTCTAGTTTATCACTAGTAACATCTTTGAGAAGCACGCCAATACTAATGAGATAAAGCAATGTAAGCATATTTGAAGATTATCAAGGATGGTCAACGATAAGCGAATGACAAGTCAGATTGTATAATTTCAGGCATGGAGTACTTGGTGCTAAGATTGGGGTACCGTTTCTACCTAGCTGCTTCAGAACGACTTTACGTATTTGCTACAATTTGTGGCGAAAAAAAGAGATAAAGGAAAAGAACTTATCACAACAAACTTAGATGTCTATGGTGAAGAAGAGCCAAGGGAGATTTACTGTCATGGAGTATCCTTTGGAGGAGTAGGAAATGATAACAACCATAGTTATGGCTACTTTATCACAAAGAAAAACAATGGTGAAACAAGGGCACTTGGAAAAAACCCCACTATATTAGGATATTACTTTTAATAACATAACTCGTTGGATATTACTTTTCATAATGTAAAAAGTTGGATGGTATTTTTCATAATGTAACTTTTTTAATTGCTGGAAGCAATATCATTACTTGTAAATTATGGTTGTTTGAACTATTATTGGCTTAATTAGCTTTAGAGCATTGTTCTAAGAATCAATTTGTGGGGGATCAAAACCGCCGCAAAATAACCTCCGCTGCTTGTTAAAGGGTTAGTGAAAAACCGTCACAACTTATTTATGGAAGACCTAATTTTTGGGGTTGCTGAAACATCTGTTACAACAAATTGCGGGGTTCCTAACCCCTATAGTATGTAAAATAAACCCCATCGATTTAGGCTTTTTTTAATATAGAATATCTTCAATGAATGAGTTAGGGCTATACTTTAATCATTCTTTATTTTTAATAAAGCCCCAAGAATCTTCCATAAAAGAATCATATTCCCTTGAGCTTTACAAGATTTTAGGTATGAAATCATAAAAGTAACGGTTTTTATCTAGAAAACTAAGTCCAATGCTTTCTTAATAATTTTTTTTTCTATTTCTTCATAGTTTCTTGATATTATATTGATGAATTCTTCAAAATATTATGTTATGAACCCTTAATGAGAAACAAAGAAATTCTTCAAATATAAATCTTATGATGCTATATGTTTTCTTGACTATAATATTATGATGTGATATATATTTCTCATGAATGCAAAGATATGATACATGATCCGTAACCTCATGACATGAACAAAATTTATGAACTATAATCCTTAGAAGGTATGAACATGAGTCTTCGAACTAATCCATGAACACATGAGCATAAGGGAGATAAAGGGTTAATCGAGAAGGCATAAATCTAAATGATGAATGCCTAAAATTATGTTTGCTGACGTAGTTTAAGGATCATACAATTGATTCAGATGACTCATTCTTTTATGCCTCTGGTAAGGGCTATGTTGCATATTCGGTAAGGTATGAGATGACTTAGCTGATCCTGCCGACATTACACTACATGAATTCAGATGGTGGTGTTTGTTGGTTATACCAATTACATGGTGGATTTTGTTATTTATGTTATTATTCTCCTATAATGAACTAAATATTACAAATACATATCCCTATGGCAGTCTAAATGACCTCATCTCTTAACCTTCCTATGTTACGATCATAATTATGGTTGTTGCTTCTGTTGATATTGATATGTATGATATGCTTTATTATGTCATTTTACATGCATTACTATTTTAGATGTACTTACATCCCTTCTGTTTGGGGCTCAACATTCTTTTATTGATGCAGACTTAGGTGTGCATGCACGTGATCAAGCCGCTCCCTAGGTTTTATGTTTTCTACTATTGGCCCATTTATTTTAACGGGGCTTAGCATTCAATTTCCTAGTATTTTATTATTACGTGTTTAAGGTATAACGGGGGCTTGTCGCGGTAGATATTACTTAGTTATGTTTAGATGTTTCTTAAATAGACAGTTAGTTATGGTTTTGTTTAGGCTTAATTTATACCTCTGCGGTCTTTTTTTCTCAATATTATGACTTAAATATATGCAAAGACTCCTCAAATGTTTTTAAAATATGTTTACACTCATGTCTAGTATCATGTAATTGATACATTCGAGTCAGGCATTGAATGTTAGCCCCCACCTAGGATCTAGACTCGGAGCATGACAAGATATATTATTTTATGGATGTAAATCTTAATTATTATATTTCTTTGTCTATTATATATATAATAATTGTAATTACTTGATTTTCATGTAAAATGTCAAATAATTTATATTTAAAACCTTAACTAGATACATTAAGAAAATATATTTGTGGTTGAGAACGATTGGTTAGAAGAATACTTACAACATTGACAATTGATTCATAAGGTTCCGCGACAAGATAAACTAAACTTGTATCGAAATCAACTATAGTTCCTCTGTCACCAAGTTTGTAAAAGCCTCTGGATTAATAGGTAAAATTCTTTCATGTACAGAAATGCTCTACAAATACACATTATAATGACCCCGGCAAGAATTGAAAAAAAAACAAACTAAATGTCATGAGAGAATTATTTAAAAAAACAACAACAATAATTTATAAAACGTTGAGCAAAATAATTATCTTGGAAAATTGTAGCATGTACATTGATGGAACAAGAGGAGTATAGACCATACTTGGATGCAAAATCTCACCGAGCACTAATATCCCTCCACCGCTGCCCTCTCCTTTCAAACAATGTGAAAATGATTTCGGAGAAATTCCATGTGAAGAAAGTTGAGATATTATTGATAGTCTCTGCTGACTGAATCCAAGAATTCCATCAACTGCTCCATCTGTCATGATCAGGTCTCCTAATTGAGAGGTACTGCACCTGTTTTATTTTAGACTATTAAATCACCTAAAGATATATTTAAGTTTTAAGACTCTTATTATGATATTCGTTTTTGTATATTTTTTCTGATATTTTTTGGAGAGATTGAGTTTTTATAGACTCGTCTTCCGTCTTTTCAAAGGATAACAATTGTATTCTTGTGTTCTTATTGGAAGTTGATTGTATACTTTCTTTCGGAATTATAATGCTCTAAAAGATCTGAATGAAAAGTCATTTCTCCCATATCAGCAAAATAAAGGGAATTTATTGTCCTTATATAAGGAAACACTTCCTTTATTTCATAAAGAGG
The DNA here is from genome assembly GCF_036512215.1 of Solanum lycopersicum. Classification (NCBI taxonomy): domain Eukaryota; kingdom Viridiplantae; phylum Streptophyta; class Magnoliopsida; order Solanales; family Solanaceae; genus Solanum; species Solanum lycopersicum. The sequence continues at coordinate 9,119,971 of NC_090800.1, forward strand.
TAAGAAGAAAGTGCCCCCTCGCACGGTCATTGTCGCTCGCTCGGCCTCAACTTCGGATCTGACAAATGATATGATTGATTGTTAAATTTTTTGGATAAAATTTATTTAATCAATTTTTGTTAATCAAATTAATCCTTTTAATATTATAACTTATGAATTAATTTAGAATGTTAGTTAATTAGTTAATTAACAACATTTATTTGCATATAACAGTAACATTAGTTGTTACTCTTTCTGAAAAATTGTTACTTTCCAAAATGTCGTTACTTTCCAAACTAACAGATTTTCTGAAAAGTTGTTCTTTTTTCCAAAAGACACGACTCTCTAGATAAAACAGGTCGCAAAAGATTTTCTGAATATACACTTTTCTTGTTGAAAATAGCTATAGAGGAAGTCATTTTTTCGTTTTTTCAAACATTTAAATTTTTTCTTCTCTACATATATTTTTCTCTGAGAATCAATGTGTCGGTCAAATGATTCTGTGTAACTTGTTACTATCCTTAAGTTCCCTGAAGTTAAAGAAGTTTGAGGTTCCACTTTTTCTTTAATAGGATTAATCTGTTTTATCTCTGGAGAAATTAATCAATAACCTCGGGTACAGTGAGGAGATTGTATTTCTTAAGGGGACACAATAATTTCTGTGGAGTCAAATTGTTTTTTGTTTTCTGTCAACTTCTTCTTTATGTTTCTGTTTTGGATAACCTTATAAGTAGAGGTTTATAAGAATCTTAAGAAATTTAAATAATTTTTTGTATTTGAGGTTTCTTGAGATTACAATATATACGGTTTTCTACTCTGCTTGAATTTTTTAAATTCATTCGATTAACGATTATAAGAACATACAAAAATTAATAATTGAATCAGATACAGTCTGTGTAAAAAGATTTATTCTTTACTGTTATAATTTCAAATACTAAAATTATCTGTCATTTATGACATAAAAAATTACTAATTCAAGTCAAGTGAATGCTGGAACAGTGAGTGCTGCAACAACATTGATTGCACACAATTGTTCAAATGCTGCCTTACCACCGGCTAAGAAACCTGCAAAGTTTTCTGGAGTCAACTTCAAGAGATGATAACAAAAGATGTTCTTCTATCTCACTACGTTGAGTTTGTAGAGGTTCATTAATGAGAATGTTCCTATTATTTCAGATGTCTCTCCGACAAAAAAATGATTCTTGGTAACAGAAGCACGGACACGCTCAGATTTTTTTGTGTAAAAACTATATTCTGAATGGCCTAGAAGATGATCTGTACAGGAATATCAAAACCTCAAAATAACTCTGGGATGCTTTAGAAAAGAAGTACAAAACAACGGATACCGGAATGAAGAACTTCATTGTGGCAAAGTTTCTGGACTATAAAACAATAGACAGTAAGACCATTGTCACCCTAGTTGATGAACTGCAGGTCATAATCCATGATCTCCTTGCTAAAGGTATAAATTTATTTAATGCCTATGTTAGAAATATTAAGTTTTTCATTAATACTCACATAATATTTAATGTAGGATTGATTGTAAATGATGTCTTTCAAGTGGCTGCAATTATTGAAAAGTTACCTCAATTGTGGAAGGACTTCAAAAACTACTTGAAACATAAACGCAAAGAGATGACTGTTGAAGATCACATAGTAAGGTTGAGAATTGAAGAGGATAATAAGGCTGCACAAAAGAGGTCACGTGTTAACTCAGCAATATCTGGAGTAAATATTGTTGAAGAAGATCCCACTAAAGTAAAGAAAAGAAAGAAAACATCTGGTCAAAAAAGCAATCCTCCTAAGAAGAAGGTCAATGGAAACTGCTTCAATTGTAGTCAACATAGTCATAGGGCTACTGAATGTCGGGGTCGTAAGAAGGATAAGAAAAAGAAGGATCAAGCAAACTTGGTTGAATCTAAAGGATAAATGGACGATCTCTGTGCAATGCTTTCAGAATGTAACTTGAATGGAAATTCAAGAGAATGATGGATAGATGTTGGTGCCTCATGCCATGTTTGTGCCAACAAAGAATTATTTTCATCATATACTCTAGTATCTACAAATGAGAAGTTGTTTATGGCAAACTCCATTGCTGCAAAGGTGGAAGGAACTGGCAAGGTCCTATTAAAAATTGACATCAGGCAAGGTGGTGACTTTGGATAGGGTCTCATATGTTCCAGAATTGAGAAATAATTTATTTTTAATTCCAATTCTGACTAAGAATGGATTCAACTGTGTATTTGTTCATAAGAAAGTAGTAATAAGTAAGAATGATATGTATGTAGGAAAAGGTTACCTCAGTGATGACCTTTTCAAACTTAATGTAATTACAGTTGATATGAATAAAAATTTCGCTTGTTATTACTTGCTTGAGTCTAAATGTTCACGGCATGAACGTTTGGGACATGTTAATAACAAAACCTTGCGAAAATGGATTAACTTAAATATTTTACCAAAATTTGAGTGCAATAAATAAAAATGTCAAATTTGAGATGAATCTAAGTTTGCTAAGCATCCTTACAAATCTGTTGAAAGGAATGTAAATCCTTTAGAACTGATTCACACTAATATTTGTGACATGAAGTCAACACCATCACGTGGTGGGGAAAAAGTATTTCATAACTTTTATTGACGATTGCACTAGATATTGTTATGTCTATTTGATAAATGGTTAGGATGAAACAACAAATGCATTTAGGCAATGTTAAATTGAAGTTGAAAATGAGTTAGATAAAAGGATAAAAAATTATCATAAGTGATAGAGGCGGAGAATATGAATATCCATTTGCATAAATATGTTTAGGAAATGAAAGAATTCATCAAACTACTACCGTACACACCTAAATCTAATGGGATTGAAGAAAGGAAAAAGCAAACTTTAAAAGAAATGTTGAATGCATTACTTATAAGTTCAGGTTTAACACAGAACTTGTGGGAGGGAGCTATTTTTACAACAAATCAAATAATCAATAGAGTGCCTCACTCAAAGACACGTGTAATTCCATATGAGAAATGGAAAGGTAGAAAACCCAACTTGAAATATTTAAAAGTGTGGGGATGTCTAGCAAAAGTCCAAGTTCCAATACCTAAGAGGGTAAATAGAGCCTAAGATTGTAGATTGTGTATTCATTGGATATGCCACAAACAGTAAGTCATGTGGATTCTTAGTTCATAAGTCTGAACGTCCGGATATTCATGATAATACGGTAATGGAATCAGATAGTGCTGAATTTTTTGAACATATCTATCCGTATAAAACTAGACTTGAGTCATCTAGTGGGGGGACTAAAAAACCCAGAGAAGAACCAAAAGAGAATGATTCCAATGAAGAGAGTCCAAGAAGCAATAAATGTCAAATGATATCTACTTTATTTGGATATGATTTTGTAACATTTCTTTTTGAAAGTGAGCCTCAAACATTCAAGGAAGCAATGTTGTCTAGCGACTCAACCTCCTGGAGGGAGGCTGTCAATAGTGAAATTTAATCAATCTAAAGCAATAATACTTGGGAATGGGTTGATCTTCCTCCAGGGAAAAAACCTTTGGGATCAAAATGGATCTTTAAAAGGAATATAAAAGATGATGGAACTATTGACAAATATAAAGAAAGATTTATTGTCAAAGGCTTTAGACAAAAAGAATGTCTTGATAATTTTGACACATAGTTGCCAGTGACTAGGATTACATCAATTCGCATGTTAATTTCCCTAGATAAAGTTACGTTCTTTAAATCCATCAAATGGATATGAAAATCGCCTTCTGATTGAGAGCTGGAAGATGAAGTTTACATAGAACAGCTTGAGGGTTTTGTAGTTCCTAGTAAAGAAAAGAAAGTTCGCAAACTTATTAAGTCACTTTATGGACTAAAACAAGCACCAAAATAATGGCATGCAAAGTTTTATCAAACCATGTTGTCAAATGGATTTAAGATCAATGAATTCGATAAATATGTTTACATTAAATATACTCCAAATCAGGAAGTCATTGCATGCCTATATGTGGATGACATGTTTATAATGAGGTAGGACATTGCTAATATAAAAGATACTAAGCGTATTCTCACAAGAGAGCTTGATATGAAAGATTTAGGAGTTGCTGATATGATACTAGAATTAAAATTCTCTAAAAATGTGAACCTTCATCTTGCAAAGAATAAAGGTGAAAGTCAGTATCAATTGGACTATGCTAGAGTGTTGGGAAGCTTGATGTATGTCATGAATTCTACAAGACCAGACATAGCTTGCGCTATTAGTAAACTGAGTCGATACACATGTAATCCAATCAAAATCATTGGTTGTCAATGAAGACAGTTTTGGGATACTTAGATGACACTCCAAACTATGCTTTTCATTACAACAAATATGTAGCAGTTTTTGAAGGATATAATGATGCAAATTGGATTACTGAGTCAACTAAAAAAAAATCCACAAGTGGATACATTTTTACTATTGTTGGAGGAGCAATAACTTGAAAATCATCAAACATGTATAGCTCGATCGACAATGGAGCCTAAATTCATCGCCTTAACAAGGCAGGTGAAGAAGCTTAATGGCTCCGGAATTTCATAGAAAATATTCCGTTTTGGCCCAAACTAATGGCCCATATATCCATGCATTGTGATAGTCAAGTTGCAATAGGAAGCGCTGGAAGTGTTTCGTATAACGGCAAGTCTCGTCACATAAGACGAAGACATAACACTGTTAGACAACTACTCTCTAGTGGAATTATCACAATTGACTATGTGAAGTCAAAGATTAATGTATCAGATCTACTTACAAAAGGCCTAACTAGAGAGGGAGTTGAGAAATCATCGACGGGAATGAGACTATGGCTGAGAAAAAGTCATCGTGGCGGTAAATCTACCTGGAAGATTGGAGATCCCAAGACATATAACAAAGTCATTGATGACGGTTCAACATTGTCAAAAATTATTTTATGGTCCATTCTCATGATGAGACAATGTTTAGTAACTATGATAAAGGCATAAGGACTTTTTAATGTTTTCTACGTTTGATACAGGGTGTATCAAATGGTATATCTATGGGATAACACATTTAGAAATCACCTATGTAAGTGTGAAGTGTAAGCCGCTTCAAGGAGAATTCGGTAAGGCAGTTCTCTAAGCACTTACTATCCGAGATGTATTCATGGGTGAAATGAACAAAATAATGAGAACTAAGAATAATTCAAGGGTTGATTGTGCCACTTATGTTGTCTAGGTATAGACCAAATCTCGATGGTTCAAAGATATCAAATCTACCGATTGACCGAGTATATCCGATATATGCTCAGTACAGAAAGTTTAAAGGGAAACCTACTTATCCAGATGCGATTATCCATTACTTACAAGACACACAAGTTTTTTCATGCATATGTTTTAACAATAGACATGCCCCATTCATGAGGGGGATTGTTGGGTTTAGCAAAGTGTGAATGGGAAAAGAAAAGAGAGAATATGAAAAGTTAGAGAACTAATTTGGAGGGAAAATGAAAAGTCATTTGCAAAGTGCAAATTAAAAGTTATTTCACCCATATTGGCCAAAGAAAGGGAATCTGTTGTTCTTATATAAGGAAATACTTCCTTTACTTCTTAAAGATCTAAGAATAAGGTGCCCCCTCGCGCCGTCGTTGCTCGCTCGGCCTTGTCTTCAGCTTTGGCTTTGGATTTGGCAAATGATGTGATTAATTTATAATTTTTTTTCGACAAAATTAATTTAATCAATTTTTGTTTATCAAATAAATCCTATTAATATTATCTCTTATAAACTAATTCAGAATATCAGTTAATTAACAAAATTAATTCGCGTGTAACGGTAACATTCAAAAAAGTTGTTACTCTTTCCGAAAATTCAGTACTATCCTAACACACATTTTCCTAAAATTTGTTATTTTTTCCAAAAAACACAGCTTTCTTGATAAAACGGGTCTGAACAGATTTTTCAGAACAGACACGTTTCTTGCTGAAAATGGCTATAAAAGAATGTCATTTTCCATTTTTTAAAACACTGAAATTTTTCCTTCTCTGCATATATTTTTCTCTCAAAGTCAAAGTATCGATTGACTGAGTCTATGTGACTTGTTACTATTCTTAAGTTCGCTGAAGTTAAAGAAGTTTGAGGTACTGCAATTCCTTTAATAGGATTAATCCGTTTTATCTTGGGAGAAATTAATCAATAACCTCAAGTACAGTGAGGGGATTAAATTTCTTAAGGAGACACAATATTTCTGTGGAATCAGATTATTTTTTATTTTTAGTCTACTTCTTCTTATTTCTGTTTCTTTTTTGAATAACCTTACAAGTACAGGTTACTAACGCTATGCTCATTTATTCGAATAAGAGGCCTGGATTCAACTTATGAACGACCTCAATCTTACTCTATGAAGTGGTGAATGTTAGTCTTACGATATACAACTCATAACATATACACTCATGTTTCTGAATATGCTTAGTCCCATGAACTAATGATATACATTCAATTTCTAGTGAATTAATGCTACGCAATGCATATTCTTAGATCAAACTTCTTGAATGATTCGTGCTTATGATCTTTTCTCTAAAAAACCTTCCAGTAGTACTACTTTAGTTTTGATAGAGTTGTCGATAGAAGTTGAATGTTGGTTTAGATGAGAGGGTAGACACTCTTTATGTTGAATATCACAGTATGTTTATTCCACGAGTGTAAAAGATTGAAATGACTATTGGTTATATGTAGTAGCTAGATTAAAATATTTTGTGTTTTTCCTTACTAGTAATACATGAATTTCAAGTTGGTTGAGATGATAGGAAGATGGATAGTTCTGAGAAGAATTGTTTACTTAGAAGTTCATGGAGTGTTTATAATACTAGGCTTGAATAGGGTGCTGATATACATGTAAATGACTTGATTAGAACTCAGAGGTTTGTTTAGTGAATTTGTAAGAAGAAGTCGTGTTCTCGAGATGAAAATCCCTACAGAGCTATAAATCGTGAATTTTGTGGGTAAAATTAATATGATCACCTTATGTGGTGCACCTGCTGAATCCAAGTTAGGCTGAAAAACATTAAGAGCATGCAGTTAGACTCAGACCTTCAGATTTTCGCTGCAGCATACATATGTACCATTGGAGGAGCTATAGGTAGTAGTTTATGAAGTGTAGCGTTCACAAGGAGGAGCGCAGTGAGATGTTTTGATAAGCTTAAGATCTATTAGTCATATCACTTGGGGCTTAGTAATTCTATTATTTTTCCTTGCCAAAGATATCCCTATATCATGTCAAATAATTTGATGTAGAGTATGAACAATATTTTAATCTATATCATTCATGTTTAATGGACCCCGACAGATGGCTCAAATTCTTAAGATTTGTGAGTTCTTTATAATCGAATATGTGAAAAATCGTGCCCGTATTTCTTTCTCAAGAAGGTTATGAGAAATTTTGATGAGAACTTTTGATGTGATAGCCTTATTTCTATTGTGATTTAGAGAAACTTTATGTCATGACCCGTAATTTGGAAATCTTTCATGAACGTTCGTGATAAGCATACTCAAGTTGATTTTCCACCTCTTAATACAAACCACTTCTATATTTGTTAATGGGGAAGTTCAAAGGTCACAAAGATAGTAGAAGTAGCTCATTTCTCTTTTAGTGCAACTTGACCATCATGCGAGGATGAATGATTTCAAGTGGGATATATTGTAATACCCTGAAATATGTTAACTAAGATCGAATTGTTTGTCATATGTGTATAAGGTTATTTCAAGTGATTATTAATTGTGCATAGGTGTTACGGCCGATTCTGTAGTAGTTTAATTGATTTGGAGATGTTTTAAGGTCATAAGAATCCACTAAGACAAAGTTGAGTTGTTAGTTTCTATACCAATTGAGTTTCAATATAAGATTTTACGAAGGTTAACTTCAAGTGACCATATCACTTAGAATACTAAGATTTGATGGCCCATAACTTAATTCTTGCTCTCACCCTACATCTACAATTTTAGATAGTAGGATCGAAGTTAAGGTTTCTAACCCCCTCCCCCCACAAAAGGATCATAATTTTTGAATCATCTCTATTATTTATCATTGATTCTGGTTTTTTTTATACAAAACTGAACAATTTGTATAAAATGAATGTTTGTGACGGAAATACAACAATTGTGACGGAATTTGTATATTTATATCTAGAGAAACTCCCTAATAAAGTAAAGCATATCTATTTAAATATTTTAGTTCAGAATTATCTATTGTTGCATCTTAGATTATAAAAGATAAATGATTCAACTTCATGATCTAGCTCCACGCTCCACAATCTGTCACGTTACTTTCAGTTTTGTTCAAGTTTGTTTATTTAGTTCAGTTATTTGCTTCATTCAGGATGCAAAAAAAATCTAAGGTCGTTGGGGCTTTAAGCGCAAAGCACAAATAAAGTGTGGGCTTTAATAAAAAAGTAGCAAAGGGAAGGAAACGTTTGTATTAGAACCTTGATGACGACATTGAAGCCCACATAAAACAAGGCAAAGCGCTAAACACGATTTGCACCTTTAATAATATTGTATTCAATATTGTACATTCAATAACATGACGCAATTTGGTGCTGCATAATTTTATGATGTAGTTTGTATTTACTCTCGGTAGCATATGTTTCGTAAGATTTCTTTTCATCAACAGTGTGTGAGACCTCCTCAATTTCAGAGGGCTCCAATTTAGTTAGTAGTTTATTTTATTTTTTAATCATTTTTTGTTGAAATAGGTAGTTTTGAGTTTTTTCCTGACGCCTATCTTAGTTAGTAGAGACTTCAAAGATAGACAAAATTAGTGAGTCAGTTCCGTCTTGAGTATTCAGATGATATAAACATTTTATTATTATTTATATACAGGTTTATTTATTGTTTTGCATGAAATGTTTTTAAATGATTTCGAATATTCATCTTATGAGGATTCCACATGTATATATAGTATTTTGCTTAGTAATCTGACAGGCTAAGGATTCACTTTGGAACAAAAATGGTTCTGAGTGTCGGTCACGCCCATGGTGTAGGCTCGTGGCGTGAGATGTTGTTAATCGAGGGTATATCTATGATTAGTTAGTAATAAACTTTTAATTCAACATATCTCTCTCACATGATTCTCATCAAATTTCAAAACAATACTCTCTCTCTCCTAATTCACATGACACTTTTTTCTTCATGAGATTCAAACGATTTAAGTTTTCACTATGAAATTTGGCATGAAATTTTTAAGTTAAAATATTGTAACGACTCTTTTAGTCGTTTTAAGTACTAGAGCTTTTTATTTCATAAATATTTTCTCGATAGATTTTGAATGGGTATTTTGGACTATTCATAATTATAACTATGAAATTAATGGGGTAGTTTTACTAATTTATTGAGTTAGTAGTTAAGAAAATAATATTAAAATAAATAGTGGGTCACTTTTACCACTTTTATAATTAGTTACATAATATTTAGGGTAGAAAATAACCTATAGAAGAAAAGAAAAATCTAAGAGTTGGACAGACATAGCAAAAAGGTTGAAGTGGCGGTTTTAGGTATTTCAAAAAATTTCTTTGCCTTGCAATAAATATGACTACATAATAAGGTAGGTAAATTATAATGTGTTGCTGTGATGATCGTTGTGTTAGAATTTGAAAATTGAAACAAGTACAGATTGTTGTCAGTGTTAATCGCTATGTCGTACATTCTAGAAATTGAAGGCTTAATGGTTGATTTAAGGGTTAACTTATTATTATTATTATTATATGATAAAAAGGGAGCTTAAATGGTTTTTTATATGCAGATTATAGGACAATATTTTCAAGTGAATGTTGATAGAAAAGTAAGGTCAAATATTGCTAACCAATGAGAGTTATTGTGGGTTTATTAATTTGATATATAAACATTAGAATTGGAATTGGTTGGTGAGGGTGTAAGTGTTTTGCCATATTTTGTCCTTTGTTTCTATAGTTAAGGTTTGTGCTGGCACAATTCAAAGTATAACTATTCAATATTCTATAGTCGTTTGATTCAAGTTTCATATATGGAGATAGGTAATTAAGTATTAGGTGTATCGAATTATTTAATTTCCATTAAAGTTATATTAATTGGAGGAATTAAGACTTACTCTTAGATTTGAATCTTATGAAATTGATCATATAATTAGGTGAATTGATGGGTATAGGTTGGACACAAAATAATCTGAGTGTTTATCGGATTGTCAACTTATACCTTATGTGTGTGTGTGTGTGTGTATATATATATATATATATATATATATATATATATATATATATATATATATATATATATATACTTGATAGATTGCAAGAGTTCGGAGGCAATAAGGAAAGAAAAAGAGTTGGAGAAGTAGTTGCTTGACTTCGGTTCTTCGGTGGCGGTAGGTTATGGTTTATGCTATTTTATAGTAAACTCTTAATAGTGACTGATATGCATTGAATGATATTGTGAAGTTTTCTATGTACTTGATTGTGTGACTGTGTGGCTTGGTCATGTGTTTTTTTTGTGATTGGTCTAAAATCCCAAGACCGTGGAATGTATAATCTAAAACCATCTCTATTGAAGTGATACCTTGAATAAAGAAGGATCAATGAAATATTATTAACGAATGGAAGACTGGTGATATTAAACGATAAACTAATGATATTATAGGATCGGAGTGTCACGTTCTTACTCAAAATTCTTGGATCGGAGTGTCACGTTCTGACACGGTATTCTTGGATCAGAGTGTCACGTTCCGACACGGTATTCTTGGATCGGAGTGTCACGTTCCGACACAGTTTTCTTGGATCAGAGTGTCACGTTCCGACATGATAATATTGAAGGATAAATATGTTGAATTAATGGAAGATACTCAATCTCAAAGAACTCAACTCCCAAAATGGTTTGTTTTGGAGGCATGAGTCCTCATGTGTGATCTTGATACCGTTGACTTAATACGTCCTTACTTTAGTGTTATTTTCAATGGTTCATGTTGTTTGTTGCTTATCACATGTTAAGTTCTATAGTTGAGTTCATACTATTATTTTTTGTATATTAGATACTATTTTTGGTTGACCAATGATACTCAGTACATGTTGCCTCGTACTGAGCCTACTTGTTTTCATCTTTCTTTTACTTTTATGAAATGCAGCGAGTGTACCTATGACTTCTGATTTCCCTCAGCTCTAGCTAGTCTCCCGCATATCAAGTTCCAGGGTAAACTATCCATTCAAGCTTGTGTTAGATTCTCTCGGTCAGGACACGATGTCCTATACTTTCGGACACATACCATTTTATTCTTTATTTTAGTGTATTCGATATTCTTAGACTTAGTATTGGAGATTAGAGGTCCTTGATGTGATGACTATCAGATTTTGGGATGATAAGTATTAAAGTATAGACACTTATTTAAATTGGTTGCTTAGTATCTTTTGGAGCTTCCGCATTATTTATATTATTTATAGTTGAACTATTGCTATATGTTGGGGTTCAGATGTGTTGGTTCGCCCACCTAAGGAGGTAAGTTTGGGTGACATTCACGAATCATTTTGGGTCGTGACAAATATACATATTTGGAAACGGTGTAAAAATCAATATAAGTCACAATAATTGACAAATCAAATATCTCAAAAAAAACTTTTGATATTCCTAAATATCAAAATTCCAAAGATGCAAAATTAATTTGGACGGAGGAAGTATCATTTTTCTCTCAATTTCCCCTTATCATTCCCGAATTAGTTTCACCTTTTGGTTAAAAGAAACACCCACATTCACTTCGCTTACATTGTTCCTAGCCCCGAATTGTATTCCATTTTGGAACAAAAGTTTGGTTAACTATTCGGACCTTTTGACAGAGTCATTTTTGGAAATTTTGGTGTGTGATCCACAATTTTCATTTTGATCCCAAAATTGGTTGGTTTTTGTTTTTAGTGAATTTAGTATCTGAGTGACAATATTAACATTGTAATTCTATTTTTGATAGCATGAAAGCATTTGGAGGTCGTACAAAAAGGAAAAATCTTGGAACATGATTGAGTTTAAATATGTTAAATTATGTTGATACGAGTGAATTTGGGGCGGGTCCCTAGATGATCGTGTTAACTTAAATTAGAAATCATGTTATAGGCCAATATAGAGATTATTAAGCATCTAAAGCATGGTAGTTAGGTTATGTTGTCATCCTTACCTCGTAGTTGGCTTTAATAATTGTTATTATTAAATGTTTGAGCATGTTTGACCTTAGTATAGTCTTAACTAGTGTTTTCCATAAACTTGCAAAATTTTAAGCCTTTTACGCCACATTTCTTCTCTGATGCTGTTTCATACGGTTTGGCTTTTTGTAGACGGGTGCTGGAGTCTAATAGAATGAGCCTTTGATCAGTCATACACTCGGTTTTGATGACCTTTTATCCTGCCTTTCTCTTTCTATGGCATCGTGAGTTATGTTTGCCATTTTGGGCTTTGCTTAGCTACTTGGGACTCTGTTGGTTCGATCTTGGAGTGTTTTATAGATTACCTGGGAGTGGACATCATTCCAAAGTAGCTCTATTAATATGGTTTGACATGAGATTCATCGACAACTGTTTCTAGTTGCAGATTCAAGGTCTTGTCATGTTTCTCACTATCCTGTACGAAGTTGATTCCTACTAATTGCATATTCAAGGTCTGCTCATGATAATCTATATCCTTTGCACAGGCGATGCAGACTAGCTACGACCTATTTCCTTTTTGCAGACCATTGTTGTTCCAGGACTTGAGTTTGCACTCTTTAGCTTTGACTAGGTTTTATTGGTTACTTGGAGTTTATCACAGTTATAGGTCTGGTCTACACCTTCTCTGGACTACAACTCATCATATATTATTCTTAGCAGGTTTAGCTTTTTTGTGTACCTGTGGGACTTATGGGGTGCATTCAGGTTTTACATAACATATACACGAGTGTATCTTATAGGCTTATAGGGTCCAATTAGTTTGTTTTATCTTTTGGGTAAACTTTCGAATTTATACTATTTTGTTTTGGCAATTCTATACTTGTGACTTCTAGTTCTGGGAGATATCTCTCATATATATATATATATATATATATATATATATATATATTGCTTTCTTTTGCTGTTTTATTCTAGTTCTATTATTAAATTATTGTTCTATCTTATTTCTATCGTTATATCCACTACATGTTATTCTGGGTTACTAGTTAGCTTACCAGCACGTGGATTATAGTAGGTATCGTCATGACTCAATAAATCGGATCGTGACATTTGTGAATCAGACATATTTTATGGTTAAACGAATAAAATATTGATAGCCAAAGATGGTTAAGAGATTAGTTGTGTGAACTATGATATCTAGGTATAAACTAAATCACAAAAGTTAAAAGACATAAAATTTACTAATTCACTTAGTATATCTGAAATATTTTCACTAGGGAAAATCAAAAAACACTTTTTTGTTCAGATGCAATTAATCTTTATAATGTAGATATTTCCCATTCTTTTGGGGGATTGTTGAGTTTTATGCTAAAAAGATAACGTGTAATGTGAATTGAGAAAGAGGAAAAATGAAATTTGAATAAAGTTCATTTCTCCCTATTTGGTAATGAAGAGAAGAACTATTGTTTTTACATTAAGAAATAATGCTTCTACCTCTTGAAGAGTTGAGAAGAGAATGTCCCCTTGTAATGTGACATCTACTTGTCGTCGTCTCTCTAGTTCAACTTCGACAAATGATTGATAAATAAATTTTCCAGACAAACTTCATTTTTCATTTTTACTATTTAATTTATATCCATGCAAAATTCTTTTGAATTCGCAAAATTGTTATGAGCAAAATTTAAGAAAAACACTGTTCCTTCCATTACGAACAAACACTTCCATCCAACAGACACCAAACGTGTTCTTAAAAGGTGCTTTCAGACCAAATTTTAGCTTAAATAGTGATATTTGCACTCATTTTCTCTATTGAATTTTTTGAACTTCTTCAGCATACGTTTTTAAAAAACAAATTTTGAGTCTTCATGACTTTGAGTTTGATTAGGAGCTTTAAAAGAAAAGTATTTTATGTAGATATATATTTTAGTTAACTTGTTATTATCTCATATACTAAAGATAGTAATCAGAAATACTCTTGAGATGAAAAGAAAGAAAATATCCGAGTCTAAATGAGATTGATAAATAAATTTGCCTAAGTCGAACCCGAACCCGAACTAACCCGTAACAATGATGATAGTATGAGGGGGAACCCTCTACATAACCCTTAAAGAGCTAAATGAATTGTCTTGTAATATAAGAACTAAACTTTTCATTATTTTCTACCAATGAAGGGAAAATGACATTCTTTTTTCCTTCACTTAGTTTTCCAGTTCTCATGTCCAAATTCACAAATCACTTAAAATCTAATACTTCTGTGCTCGTATTAATAATATTGTGTGTAGATTTTTATTCTTTACTAAAATATCTTGACTAAATGATTGGAAAAGTTTAAAATGAATTAGTAGTGTAAGGGGCTGCATTAAGTCTTTTCTAAAATATCTGAGCATGCTTATAATTAGGAACAAGAATCGTAGTTTAAATATTTTCTTCATATTTTTATTTCCTTGTATGTACATTTTTACTACAAAATAGAGTCACCACTAAATAATCTCGTTTGCATAAGAAGTTTCGCCTTGTGATTCGATATAACGTCAAACATTCATCACTCACTCTCTCCCCTCCCCCCTCCCCAATAATACATCTGGTTAATTGATCGTTTCATTTTCTTATGTGATTGTTTACTTGTTCTAGTTTATTTTCTTTATAATACTAAAAACTTGCAAGAATTTTTGAGTAACTTCCTTGTAAAATTGAGTACTACAATCAGATTCGTTCTAAATAAATCTTGGCCTTTTAGTCTAAAATTTGGACCCACGACATCAAGATATGAATAATTTTCTCAAATGTTAAATGTTACTTTTTTTTTTATAAATAATAACAAGTTTAATTGATCTCACTATGACTATTTAACCGTTTTAACAGATCTCATGGGATGCTTAGCTCCTTTTCTTTAGGATAATCTAAATTCTAAATTACCTAGAATCATATAACTGGAGTAGACTATTATTTGAAGTTAAGTTTAGCATTACTTTAATTAATAATTAGGCATCTTAATTCATCATTAAAAAAATTAAGATGGTGAATTCTTAAATTAAATAGTTTTATAAATCACCAATATATTGCACTCACCTAAATTAATTGGCTAGAACAATAATAATTTATTAAAAAAATAAATATAAAAAAATATCTAGAGTATGAAGGACAGTTGCTGCACGAACTACACGAAATCCATGATATATCACTTCCGGCATCAATCAATATATTGTATTCTCCCGGAGAAGATCCCAGTTTTATTTTTGTTTAGTACATGCTAATATAACAGGAAAGCATAAAAAGTTAGATCAACATGGTGGTCAGTAGGCATAAAAAAACACATTAATAGTAATTAATAATCACCATATCATTGTCACTAAGAATAAATATATTGCTTTGAGAGCTTATAACAAGGATCATAAAGTTGATAAGAAAAATCTAGAAAGTTTCACCAAGGAAAATCACAAGAATAAGTAGGTATATTAAAGAAGAGATGCTAAGGCAAACTCTAAATGACCATGAAAACTCTCTTCTGAAATATCAGGTCAGTTATAGCACAACATGGCTCTTAGTTCAGAGGCGGACCACATGTATTTGTGGGGAAGCACGTGCACCAGTCAACTTCGAAAATAATTATGTGTATATATGCATATCTATCTTGAGAAACTGGCAGAAAGTAAATATAATTAATAGTGTGTTGGGAATCAAGTTGACTTCGTAAGGACCTATGGGCTATTAGAGACTTTTATTTGGGATCAAAGCCCAATAACCATTTTGTTAAAAAGACTAGTAGTTAGAAGAACGGTTATGCAAATTATGTCGAAGCATTGTCTTTCAGTTATTTCTCATTTTCCCCTAATTCCAAAAATTATTAATTTGGGTGGTGTTGGTTTTGAATTCTTATTATAATGCCATATCTGTGAAAATTGTATTGATTTGGAGACCCATTTGAGAGGGAAGCATCAAGTATTGAGTTGATTTAACGCTTTTCTGAAGGCAATTTAACCTCTTGACCCTTCATTAACTGTATTGAACCTTATATTTCACTGTTTGATTGTGAGTAATGGGTATTGGTGAAGAGTTTCATATAGTCTGTTCTTTGATAAATGATGAATAAGTTCTATTGAATATGGGGTAAAATAAGAATGTGTTACGTTGGCTAATTCTTGATATTGTGCAAAGATTATCTTTGTTGGATTGTTGCTATGAGGATTTTCTCATCTCATCGAGCATTTGCAGTTTTTTATAATAGCATTGATGTTAAATTACTTTTATGATAATGCCTTGTTGAAATGATGAGAAATAGGAGAAGGGCCACAGACTCTGTGGCCAATTCTATAATAAAGGGTTGGGCCAGACTGTTAGGGAACTTCCATTTATAAATTTATCCTTATCGTGCATGGTTACAATTTGTAGTACCGAGTTGTCACATTTTTTTGGGTAAATGGCAAGGATGAGATCTAATGTTACTGGTAGAGGAGGAAGCCCCCAGCCAGTCGTTGAGACCCAACTAGGGGTAGGGGTAGACCCCGAGCTAGGGGAAGAGATCAGCCCTTTGGAATGACGCTAGTCAGAGACCGTGGCAGAGTTGTCTCACCCAAGCTAGAGAATGATGTTAGAGAGGACAAGGTTCCTCCAAAGGAAGCTGCTGCACCTTTTTTTAGGACACTTTGTTGAGGGTGTTTGAGGTACTTGAGAATTCTTGTCAGGGTGGGGACGGACAAGCACATCAGAGAGCTCTTAGACTGTAGTGGCGCTCAGACTCTACATAGAGGGACATACTCCATTTAGTTAAGGTTCGATAGGGAACCACCAGCGGTTCCTATGATTGAGGTTGATCCTGCACCAGGAGTTTTGGTTAAGGATGCCCCTTAAATTGTGTTGACAGAGGATGAGCAATGCTGTTACAAGAAGTTCATAAATATGGATCCACCTCTATTTAAGGTGGAACCAGCGGGGATGTGCATGAGTTTTTGAGTACATATAGAGAGTTGTTAGAGAGTGTTGAGTGGGATGTGTCTCTGGGGTTTGTTATGCTATACTCCACTTATGTAGGCCAACTAGGGAGTGGCGGAGAGTCTATTTGTGATCTTTGCCGATTAAATCTTGATATGACTGTGTTTTGCAGTAGTTTAAATGCTTTTTCCTAAAGATTTGTGTGTGTCTAGAGCCTTTTTGTAGTAGTTTTAACATGAGTTTACCTTTTTTTTTTACAGGAAATATGTCCAAACCAAAAACACAGAAGGCAACTGAGATTTAGTTCATGCATCTGGAGAAACTCAGGGAAATATAACCAAGAGTGGGGCTAAAGAAGGATCGACGGACCGTCCTGATTGAATCGTCGATAAGTTCAGAGATAGTCCTAGTACCTAACATTAAAGAAAGTTTAAGTATGGAATGACGGAAGGCTTTGATGAGCCGTAGATGCATCGATCGATTGATTCAAAGAGGATGCTAGCTGAAGGATGAAAAAATATGCTAAGTCTGGACTTACGGAGGCATTCGTCGGTCCATCGTTTCATCTGTAGGGGTCGTCAATTGCAGCCACATCTTTTGGATAAATTTTCTTATTTTAATACCTTTTAGTTTAGAACTTTGTTCTTATAAATAGGGTGTAAAAACCTCATTTTTGGGGTTCGATTCTATTACTATTGTTCCAAGTTTGTAATTGGAGATTGGGTTTTGCAACTTTAGCATTAATTCAATATCTGGATTTGGTTTTCAATTAACTTCTTGTTATTTCAAGCTGAATTTCTGAATTTTCTTCAAATTGTAAAAGTAAGTTTATATTTTATTGTTTAACAACTATGAATTGTGTTTTTATATGCATGTGTAACTAAATCCACAACTAGGGTTGTGCGAACCATGGGTTATTAACAAAGTAAACCTAGCTTAATATGAATTCTCAACTAGATTATTGCATGTATTGATAATTCATTCGTTTAGAAGTCTTTTTAACGAGTGTATGCATTAGAACTAGCCTTTTTGCTTCTTGCTGGACCAAGGAGGTAGTTATAAGAAAAGAATTATACATAGATTTAGTGGGATACTATCTAATAAATTGGCTCACAATGTTATTTCCAAAATAAGATTATAGAATTGGCTAATGACTAAGTTATACCAAATTAATCATGACTAATGTAACTCAATGAAACTCATAGCATAGGTTGTACAAATAATTGGGACAAGTCCTAACATACCCTTTACACACGAACTTGTCAACATAATAGTATTTTTAATAAGTCCTTGTAACTTTCATAAAGAATGGTACAAGACTATCGATTAATGTTCAAAAAGATAAGGTGAGTAATGAAATAACTCAAAGCTATGAGTTATGAAATTTACCTAATAAAGAGTGTTAAAGGAAGCGAGACTAGTCTAACTCACACTTGAACGCTTATGACAAAAATACTCACATAAGAGGGTGTTAGAATTCGTACATAAGAGGGTGTTAGAATTCGTGAGACAAGTCTCACTCACATCATAATGATAATGTGAGACTTAAGTTCACATTCATCAAGTAAATAAAGGTATGACAAGCCATCCATTGATCTATGTTAAAGATACTCACATAAGAGGGTGTTAAAAATCGTGAGACAAGCCTCATTAACACGATGATGAAAATGTAATTTTTAAGTTCTTATTCATCAAGTAAAGAAAGGGATGAAAAGACATCCATTGAGTTAAGCATACCTCATATCAGAAGCATTCTTCCATAATGTATGAGTCAACTCTAAAAGTTATAAGGTATAAGAAATTGAGCAAAGCCCCGATAGACAAGCAATGAGCTTGTGCAAGCAAATATAAGCCTCATGAGATGAGGCTACCACCAAGGTGGATAAGAGTCTCCAAAATCTCCTAGTCTTCGAACACTTTTTTCTAGCATAGGAACTAGCTAGTGGATTCCACCTAAGAGAGCTACGTACTATTCAGTTTTATTTTTGCCGGTGAACCAACTTTTTTCAGTGTGGCGCAGACACTTAATCTAAGGTTTAGCTCAGACAATCTATGTAGGTCAAATGCTCAAGAAAGTATTATGTTTCACTTAGCCATGAACCACCACTTTTGGGTGTGGGGAAGACACTGGACTTGGTTTCACTTTAGCCGGTGAACCATCCCTTTTCAGTGTGGGGAAGACACTGGATTTCATGTTAGCTCACTTAATCTAGGTTAACTTTGACCGGTGTACCACCTCTTTTCGGTGTGGGGAAGACACTGGATTTCATGTTAGCTCACATGACTTAAAGCGAAATATTTCTTTAATAAAGTAAGAAAGAAAGAAGAAGAAGTGTAAGTTCAAAGCGAACTAAGAAAGCAAGAGCTTAAGAATATCAATCAACAGTATTTGATAAGAATGAAGTTTTAAACAAGTTATGGCCATAATGACTTCTTTTATTATGCAAGTGATCAAATAATGGCATAGACAATAATCTTTATATTATAAAAAATGATAAAATAATGGGCATAGCCAATAAGGATTGGCTTATAAATACTTCATGCCAATTTAAAAAGAATGGAAGAAATACCTTGTGAGTAGAGTAGTCAAATTATTTCCTTAGTCTTTTGGATTACTTACTTGATTCATTGTTGGTATGAGACTACAATGAATCATTGCACTCGTATGTAAAGCATAGGATTAAAGGAGATCATTGAATTACATAACAAAATGAAGAAAATACTGAAAAATAAACTAAGGCATGGGAGAAGAAGCTCTCGACTTAATGGAGAAATATTATTAATTTTTGATTGAGTTGATCTAAAATCATGTTCATGATTGTAAGGTGTTATGTTCATATAGAAAATTAGTTCTATGCTTTAAATTCATGAAAACATGTCATATTCATAGAATGATTCAAAAATAACAAATTAGGAAAGTATAGTGACTTCACTTTCCAGAAACGACTTGTTGCTAGCGGAAGAGCTTTCACTGATCATGCATAGTCATTATGTGTGTATGTGCATACGCCCATACTTAGTACAAGTGTGTACTAACCCCTATACTATTACTATTTTTATAGGTGCATGTCCGAGAGAGGATTGAAGATTCGTTGAAGCGGTTTGGATTAGCGATTTCCTGACTTTTGTAGGTCCTCTTGAGTTTGAGGATGCCTACATTTATTATTCTAGCTTTAGTACATTAGACATAGCTAGTGGATGTTGTCCCTAGCGTTTCAATTCAAACATTTCTTCAAGCGCTTGTATTAAGGCCGATTTGGCAAACTATTATTAATATTATGATTCCTTATTTCAATTATTTAATATATTGATAGATGGTTATTTAGTTTGAGCTTATTAGTATATTACTCTTATGCAGTAACTATATGATGTCTACGTACACTTCAATAAGTATTATAAAGTTTTAAATTTTCCTCAAATTTAACTGTATGATTGTGGTAAATGCTAAGAAGAGGCTTGTCTACGACCTCTCAGAAGTTAACGACGCCGGTCTCATCTGGGGTCTAGGATCCAGGTGTGATACAAATCATGAAAATTCTACTTACAGTTATAATTTGTCAATCCAATTCTTTCTCGAGCGAAATCATATACAATGATCCTATCTTTAAGCATAACATCTGTGTAACAAGAGAAGAAATGTATGAATGACAATTAAATTATGATGCAGTTACATACTGCCGTATTTTCAGTATTCTACGATCAGGATATTAAAATGTAATATCAACACTAAAGTTTCAAAAACTAACCTCCTCGAATTGTTAGGCTTAAATTTGTTTTTATAATGTGAATGCACTATCTTGTTAAACACATATAAAATAACATATGAATTTCTTCTCATATTGTAGATTTGGCCCTAAAATATTGATGATTTCTTCATCCTTACAAATTAATACCTTCTACTCATAACTCAATATGTTTACTTATCGATGGATTACTTGTCTAGAATTTGGAGCATGTCTCCACGTGTGGAAACATTTCGTTCTTTCCGACGAGTAACGTTTTCATGTTTTTAGAATATCTTCCATGAAAAAGTTAGGACAATATTTTTTAATCATTCGCTATTTTTTATAAAGTCCCAAAAATCTTTTGGGATACATACTATTAACCATGTGTTAACATATAACATTATTTATAAAATAAATATTTTCCCAATTTTAATAAATCATATATTTGTTTATGGTACCTATTTACTTATTGTCACGACCCAAAACCGAGCCGCGACTGGCACCCACATTTACTCTCCTATGTGAGAGAACCAACCAATCTAAACCTTAACATTTCAATGTAATATCATCATAAAATAATGCTGAAGACTTAAACTCATTAATAAAAACCAATTCAATAACTATTATTATCCCCAAAATCTGGAAGTCATCACCACAAGAACATCTATGATCAAATTACTAAACTAAGAGTATTCTAAGAAGCTAAAAATACATAAGAAGCTAGTCCATGCCGGAAGTTCAAGGCATCAAGACTTGAAGAAGAAGATCCAGTCCAAGCTAGAAGCATTAGCTCACCCTGAATTTCCGATGTAGTAAAGATTGACTTGAATTACTGTTGAGTTGAAGACAACGGCACGTTTGCTGCACTCCACAAATAACAAAGAAGAAAACATAAAATTAGGGGGTCAGCACAAACACGGGTACTGAGTAGATATCATCGGCCAACTCAAAATAGAAAACAATATATATTAAGCAATATCATAAAATCAACTAATATCCTTAGCATGCAGCATTTACAGTTACCATAACCCTTGGTTACAACACCAAGCACATCAATGAGGACTCACGCCTCCTCATCATACTCATTTAGGAATTCAGTTCATTAGATTAAATATATTAACATTTTTCAAGATTCATTATCTTTATTCCCCTCGTGTCGGTACGTGACACTCCGTTCCTCAATATACTATCCTGGTTTCGGAACGTGACACTCCGATCCTCATTCTATCCTGGTGTCGGAACGTGACACCCGATCCATATATTCTATCCTGGTACTAGAACGTGGCACCCGATCCATATACTATCCTGGTGTCGGAACATGACACTCCGATCCTCATATACTATCCTAGTACCGGAACGTGGCACCCGATCCATATACTATCTTGGTGTCGGAACGTGACACTCCGATCCCATATACTATCCTGGTACCGAAACGTGGCACCCGATCCATATTCTATCTTGGTGTCGGAACGTGACACTCCGATCCTCATATACTATCCTGGTACCGAAACGTGGCACCCGATCCATATTCTATCCTGGTACCTGAACGTGGCACCCGATCCCCTAATCTCACTACATTCGTTCATCAAGCCTTCTTTTATACCAAGGCACCATCATTAACAAACTAGATTAGGGTTTCTGTTCAAGATTTGATATTCAATAGCATTATCATGCTTATTTATTCATAATTACATAATCATATCATTCATGCAAGCATACAATTAAGCATATAGAAGGGTTTACAATACTTCTAACACATATCATTCGCTATTAAGAGTTTACTACGAATAGCATGAAAACCATAACCTACCTCCACCGAAGATTCGTGATCAAGCAAGCAAATTTTCCCAAAGCTTTGTGTTTTCCCCCTTCTCGATCATCTCTCTCTCTATCGATTCCCTTCTCTCTCTTTCTCTTGTTCTTTCTATTTTCTTTATTCAAACCCTCTTTCTTTTACCCTAATTAGTATATAATTAGGAATAAAAGATGACAATAATAACCCACAATTTAACTCAAGGTTACCTCTTTTAACCCCCAAGAAATTGAGTTATTAATATAGACCCACGAAATATATAATTATAGCAGGAATAGTCCAAAACGCCCCTTTAAAACTTAACCAAAAATCCAACTCCAACTGGGATTACGCAACCTGTGACGGCCCGTCGCGCCTGCGATGGTCCGTCATGCAGGTTCGTCAAAGACTCGATTTCCTTAAGGAGTCTGTGACGGTCCGTCACACCTGTGACGGTCCGTCCTGCCATTCCATCACGAAGTTCAGAGAGTCGATTTTCAGTACCCAATTTTAGATTTTCTAAGAGTTTTGAAACGAGACCCTGCGACGGTCCGTCGTGCCCATGACGGTCCGTCGCTTCTGCCTGTTTTTCTAGAATTGAAATCTGCTGCTCAAAACGACTAAACAGTCGTTACAATAGATACCAATTTACCCATCGTTCGTCCCCGAATGATCACAAGAAGGAAAACAATGGCGAAAAGGAGTACCTGAATCTGTAAACAGATGTGGGTATTTTTCTCGCATATCCGCCTCCTTCTCCCAAGTGGCTTCTTCAACGGGTCGATTCTTCTATTGAACTTTGGTGGATGCAATCTCCCTTGATCTCAACTTGCGAATTTCCCTATCTAGAATGGCAATAGGTTCCTCCTCATAAGACAAATTATCATCAAGCAAAACTGATACCCAACGGATAATGTAGTTTCCATTCCCATGGTATCTTTTCAACATCGACACATGGAATACCGGATGCACTCTGGACAGTCCTGGAGGCAAGGCTAATTTATAAGCCACCTCCCCTACTCGCTTAAGTACTTCAAAGGGACCAATGTACCTTGGACTTAGCTTACCCCTTTTACCAAACCGCATCACCCCTTTCATGGGCGAAACCTTTAGCAAGACTTGTTCTCCCTCCATGAACTCTAAGTCTCTAACCTTTCGATCTACATATTCTTTTTGTCTACTTTGCACCGCTAGAAGCTTTTCTTGAATAGATTTCACCTTCTCCATCGAATCCCTTATGAGATTAGTACCCCAAGGTCTAACCTCGAATGCATCAAACCAACCAATGGGGGACCTACATCTCCTACCATACAATGCTTCAAATGGAGCCATATCAATGCTTGAGTGATAGCTATTATTGTATGAAAACTCCGCTAAAGGTAAGAAGTTATCCCAATGGCCAGAAAATTCTATCACACAAGCACGAAGCATATCCTCCAACACTTGAATCATTCGCTCAAACTGACCATCGGTCTGAGGATGGAACGCAGTACTAAGGTCCAACCTAGTACCCAATTCCACATGCAATGTTTTCCAAAACTTAGAAGTAAACTGCGTACCTCTATCTGATATGATGGAGAGTGGAACCCCATGCAACCGAACAATTTCTGAGACATAGATTTTGGCTAACTTCTCTGCATTGTAAGTCACCTTGACCGGAATGAAATGAGCAGACTTAGTTAACCTATCAACAATCACCCAAATAGATTTATACTTACCCATTGTCTTTGGAAGACCAACCACAAAATCCATTGCAATCCTTTACCACTTCCATTCACGAATGGGCATCCTCTAAAGTGTTCCTCCGGGCCTTTGGTGTTCATACTTCACTTGTTGACAGTTGGGACATTTAGCAAAGAAGTCAACAATATCACGCTTCATTCTGCTCCACCAAAAGTGTTGCTTTAGGTCACGGTACATCTTGGTTGCACCCGGATGTATTGAATACCTTGAACTATGAGCCTCTGTCAGAATAGTGTTGATCAAATCGTCAACTCGGGTACACATACCCTTCCCTTGATTCTCAAAACACCTTCCTCATCGATTTGTGCTTCCTTATCCTCTCCTCGTCACACTTTATCTCGGATCCGGATCAATTTCTCATCATTAAACTGCTTTCCCTTAATCTTGTCAAGAAAAGAAGATCTTGCCTCCACACAAGCCAACAATTCTCCCTTCTCATTTACTTCTAACCTCATAAGGTCGTCAGCCAGAATCTGAACTTCTCTAGCCAATGGGCGTCTAGAAGCTTGCAAGTGAGCTAGACTTCCCATGTTTCCCGCCTTTCTACTTAAAGCATCCACTACAACATTCGCCTTCCCCGGATGATACAGAATAGTGATGTTGTAGTCCTTCAGTAGTTCCATCCATCTCCTCTGTCTCAAGTTCAAATCTTTCTGAGTAAAGACATACTGAAGGCTATGATGATCCGTATAGACCTCACACTTAACCCCATATAAATGTGTCTCCATTGCTTTAATGCAAATACTACCGTGGACAATTCCAAATCATGAGTTGGATAGTTACGTTCATGCACTTTTAATTGCCTCGAAGCATAAGCAATCACATTCTTCTCTTGCATTAGCACTGCACCCAAACCCGAAAAGGATGCATCACAATAGACAATGAAATTCTTACCTTCCACTGGCAAGGTGAGAATTGGTGCAGTAGTCAACAGAGTCTTGAGCTTCTGAAAGCTTTCCTCACACTCATCCGACCATACGAATGGGACATTTTGTTTAGTCAAGTTCGTCAGTTGGGAAGCAATAGAAGAGAATCCCTTGACAAATCGGCGGTAGTAGCTACCTAACCCAACAAAGCTCCTTATTTCTGACACATTAGTAGGTCTTACCCAATTCTTTACTGTCTCAATCTTAGAAGGATCCACCATCACTCCATCCTTAGAAACCACGTACCCCAAGAAGGACACTGCATCTAGCCAAAACTCACACTTAGAGAACTTGGCATAAAGTTTTTTCTCCCTCAATATTTCCAATACCATTCTCAAATGCTCCTCATGTTCTTTCGTGCTCTTTGAGTATATCAGTATATCATCAATAAATACGATCACGAAGAGGTCCAAACATGGCTTAAAAATCCCGTTCATCAAGCTCATGAACGCAGCAGGGGCATTCATAAGACCAAAAGACATCACTACAAATTTGTAATGCCCATACCTCATTCGAAAAGCAGTCTTTGGCACATCCGTTGCCCGTATTTTCAACTGATGATAATCGGATCTCAAGTCAATCTTAGAGAAGACACAAGCACCTTGTAACTGATCGAAAACAAGTCATCAATGCAAGGAAGAGGATACTTGTTCTTTATGGTTACCTTGTTTAGTTGTCTGTAGTCTATACACATTCGAAAACTCCCATCCTTCTTCTTCACAAAAAAAAACTGGAGAACCCCAATGAGATGCACTTGTTCTAATAAAGCCTTTGTTTAACAACTCTTGAAGTTGGGCTTTTAACTCTCTTAACTCCGCGGGAGCCATTCTATAAGGGGGTATAGAAATGGGGCGAGTACCCGGTTCAAGGTCAATACAGAAATCAATATCCCTATCTGGTGGCATACCAAGAAGATCAGCAGGGAACACATCCTGAAACTCATGGACTATCGAGACCGACTCAATTGGAGGTACTTGGGTAGTATCATCCCAGAGATGTGCCAAGAACGCTAAACAACCCTTGAAGACTAGAGGTTTCAACTTCAAGAACTTACTGAAAAGTTCATGCTGATCATTTGTAATTATAGGCCCAGTAGTCAGACGTCGAAACGTGCCTATGTCCAATGAGGCATCCATACGAGGAGCCATAGTGGCTTCATGTTGTACCTCTGAAACCGGAGGTGTTGGTGCAGAAAACACTGGAGGGGCCTGACCCTGATCAGACAACCCACTAAGATAAGTGAGAACCTGATTGATCATCTCTGGGGTAGGTTGGAGTGGAAATTCCTCATTTTGCACTTGTTCATTCTCCCCTTCCTCACCCTCTCTTACCACTTCCTCAGTCGGTGGAGGAGTCACCGCCCTAGTTACGGACGGGCTAGGTGCTCGTCCTTTTCCTCTAGTGGACGTCCTCCCACGACCTCTACCACGACCTCTTGCCGTTACTCTTCCTCGAGCTACAGCCCCAGTGGCTGGCTCAGACGCTTCTTATCTTGCCGATTTTGGTGTTGGCGCAGTCGTTGCTCTAGTTCTAACCATCTACGAAATAGAGTGAAGATGATCAGATACCAATTTGTATCACCTAGATACCAATTGGATCCAAGTAATAGCACGAAAGAAAGAAAGAATGGGATTTTCCTAAAGTCTTATAGCCTCTCAAAGAAAAGTAAAGGCGTCCCCCTACCGTTCCTTAAGACTCTAATAATCATGTTCTTGTGTGATGAGACCAACGAACCTAATGCTCTGATACCATGTTTGTCACGACCCAAAACCGGGCCGCGACTGGCACCCACATTTACCCTCCTATGTGAGCGAACCAACCAATCTAAACCATAACATTTCAATGTAATATCATCATAAAATAATGCGGAAGACTTAAACTCATTAATAAAACCAATTCAATAACTATTATTATCCCCAAAATCTGGAAGTCATCACCACAAGAACATCTATGATCAAATTACTAAACTAAGAGTATTCTAAGAAGCTAAAAATACATTAGAAGCTAGTCCATGCCGGATGTTCAAGGAATCAAAACTTGAAGAAGAAGATCCAATCCAAGCTAGAAGCATTAGCTCACCCTTAATTTCCGATTTAGTAAAGACTGAGTTGAATTACTATTGAGTTGAAGACGACGGCACGTTTGCTGCACTCCACAAATAACAAAGAAGAAAACATAAAAGTAGTGGGTCAGAACAAACACGGGTACTGAGTAGATATCATTGGCCAACTCAAAATCGAAAACAATATATATTAAGCAATATCATAAAATCAACTAATATCCTTAGCATGCAGCATTTACAGTTACCATAACCATTGGTTACAACACCAAGCACATCAATGAGGACTCACGCCTCCTCATCATACTCATTTGGGAATTCAGTTCATTAGATTGAATATATTAACATTTTTCAAGATTCATTATCTTTATTCCCCTCGTGTCAGTACGTGACACTCCGCTCCTCAATATACTATCCTGGTGTTGGAACATGACACTCTGATCCTCATTCTATCCTGGTGTCGGAACGTGACACCCGATCCATATATTCTATCCTGGTACCGGAACGTGGCACCCGATCCATATACTATCCTGGTGTCGTAACGTGACACTCCGATCCTCATATACTATCCTGGTACCGGAACGTGGCACCCGATCCATATACTATCCTGGTGTCGGAACGTGACACTCCGATCCTCATATACTATCCTGGTACCTGAACGTGGCACCCGATCCATATTCTATCCTGGTGTCGAAATGAGACACTCCAATCCTCATATACTATCCTGGTACCGGAACGTGGCACCCGATCCATATTCTATCCTGGTACCGGAACTTGGCACCCGATCCCATAATCTCACTACTTTCGTTCATCAAGCCTTCTTTTATACCAAGGCATCATCATTAACAAAGTAGATTAGGGTTTCTGTTAAAGATTTGAGATTCAATAGCTTCATCATGCTTATTTATTCATAATTACATAATCACATCATTCATGCAAGCATACAATTAAGCATATAGAAGGGTTTACAATACTACTAACACATATCATTCGCTATTAAGAGTTTACTACGAATAGCATGAAAACCATAACCTACCTCCACCGAAGATTCGTGATCAAGCAAGCAAATTTTCCCAAATCTTTGTGTTTTTCCCCTTATCCATCGTCTCTCTCTCTCTCTATCGATTCCCTTCTCTCTCTTTCTCTTGTTCTTTCTATTTTCTTTATTTAAACCCTCTTTCTTTTACCCTAATTAGTATATAATTAAGAATAAAAGATGACAATAATAACCCACAATTTAACTCAAGGTTACCTCTTTTAACCCCCAAGAAATTGAGTTATTAATATAGACCCACGAAATATATAATTATAGCAGGAATAGTCCAAAACGCCCCTTTAAAACTTAACCAGAAATCCGACTCCGACTGGGATTACGCAACCTGTAACGGCCCGTCGCGCCTGCGACAGTCCGTCATGCAGGTTAGTCAAAGACTCGATTTCCTTAAGGAGTCTGTGACGGTCCGTCACACCTGTGACGGTCCGTCCTGCCATTCCGTCACGAAGTTCAGAGAGTCGATTTTCAGTACCCAATTTCAGATTTTCTAAGTGTTTTGAAACTAGACCCTGCGACGGTCCGTCGTGCCCATGACGGTCCGTCGTGGGGTCCGTCGCTTCTGCCAGTTTTTCCAGAATTGAAATCTGCTGTTCAAAACGACTAAACAGGTCGTTACACTTATATAGTAGATGATTTAGTGTGTAGAGTTTTAGCTTATACACAGAGGATTAAATCATAGTTTCTTATAAGTATAAAGTTTTTTGATAACAATCTAAGATAAAAATTGTACATGTTATCAGTACGATTGTAGCAAATGTAATTTATCTTGATTATGAGAACGATTTAGTTTCAAATTCTGGTGCTAGTGCAATTTGTATGTATTGATCGCGAACGATAGAGATAGTTGTTTTAGACTGACTGACAAAAATATATTCTCTAAACTATTAAATGTACTTATATTCTTAATCTTTATATAACTGTTATGATCTGTATATATTAATTATCGTTTTGATTTATTAAAAGGTGAGATTCTGAGATGGGTAAATATGCTTGGTAAGTTGGATGATAATAATATATATTGATGAAATAATAAGTTAATTGATGGAATCCATGTCTCGTGATAGAGATTGATTGATATGCCTTTTTTTGAGAAACTTATAAGTTTTCATCGTGTCAAACCTTGTATGTAGATTTATGAATCCAACACATGAAATAAGTTAGGCAGTGCTCTAAAAAAATTAATCATTAAATTGAATTCGTCAGTAATTTAATTTATGGATTAGTATATATAATCTATAGGGAATTACATAAGTGTTTAATGGGGGAATTTAGAATTATAAATAGAGGAGTGCAATTACAGATTTCTAGTGGAATAGTTTGTAATTTATTATGGTAAGAATAATTCAAATTAATTATTTAAAATTATTTCCATCATAGGAAGGCTCAATAAATAATTATGGGGTCCCTATAGTGCCCATATTTATCTAGAACTCAGAATCCTATTTCTAAAGGGAAAATGGGAGATGAGCGTGACTTTTCTTATATAAGAAAACTAACTTGTTATTTTTCGGTTGAAGAAAAATAACGTGGATTTTGTTGTCTTCTTTGGATTGGGAAGAAATATCTATAATCATGGGTTCTTCTAACCCTAGAAAGATGATTAGTTTTCTATCATAACCATCTTGTAGAATTTGCTTGAAGATTTGTCTAACTTGAGGATTCACTTGAAGATATTTGTGCATGCTTGCATAGGTATTTATCGAATTAAATTTCAGTATGTTTTTGTGTTCTAGCATAAACGGTATTAGTTATCTATTTATTCATGTAAGTAGTAAAGATTCAGATATGCTTCTGTTGTGCATATACTTTTCCATCAAAATACTCCATAAAAAACTCTAAATGGTTTTGATACGCTCAAACATACTTCTCAAATGAGAAGTAAAGCGGTCACGTCAAGTAAATAACCCAACTAGTGAGGTTGGGATCGTTCCCACGAGGAAAATAGTCTAGACTTAACTCCAACTTGTAATTACTATTGTTCGGTTGATGACTTTCTTAAAAAGTAAAAGCATAAAAGGGGGGTTTTGTACTTCCTAATAAAATAAAAATAACTAACGAACTTGACAGAGACACTTAACAGCTTTTAATGTTGAGTTTTAATCAAGTAATCAAAGTAACTAAGGTTTACGTGTTCCCCACAGGTTCATAACTTGATAATTCTAGCTATAACATTTCTTTCCTAGTATCTTGCATGCAAAGTGATAAGTTATGTATTTCTAAATCCTTGGTCCGGCATCTAGAAAATCTCACTCCGCACCTTGGTCCGGCTACGTGTGTTGCTTTCCTAACCCTTATCCTTACCTCATATTAAGCATCATATTCGATATTTGACTCAGTTATTACCTCGTACCAATCAATACTAGCCTATTAGATAGTATACACTAAATCTATGTTAATAATTCTTTTCCTATTGTCTACCTCCTTGGTCTGGCAAGTAGCATTAAGGCGAGTTCTAACGTTGATCATCCGTTAAAAAGACTTCTAAGCGAATGAATTATTAATACATGCAAGACACTATTCTAGAATTGTTATTTTAGCTAGGGTTTATCTCATTATTTGCCTATGGTTCCCACAACCCTAGTTATAGAGTTTAGTTCCTCATAGCCATAAACACAATATTCAAATATATTAAACAAGAATTCATGTACTTACTTTAATGAGAAAGAATAAAGTCTGAAAATTTGCTTGATTAATCAACAAGAGTTACTTGTAAGAATCTCCAATAATCAAAAACTCAGAAAAAACAAAGTCTAATAATATGATGTTAAATCTCCTAGAGTCTAACCTCAAAAACGAGGTTTTTCAAACTATTTATAAAAAAATAAAAACCTAATTAAACAAGGATTCTAATAACTGGAAATCTGCCAAAACGCGGCTGGGTCGACGGACCGCGCGACGGAACGTCGTGGTCATGACGGACCGTCGTGGGCTCCATCGCCTCATACTTGGGTGCAATTCTTCTGCTGCTTTCTTCATTCCCCTCGATGCTAAGTGTGACGGACCGTCACAGGCACGACGGTCTGTCGAGGGTCTTCATTACAAAATACTTCAACTTTTGGAATTTGGGTACTGGGATCACTTCTCTGATCTTCGCGACGAACCTGCAGGACAGACCGTCATATCCATGACGGACCGTCACAAGCTTCGTAATCCCACACTTGGTCAGACTTCCCCATCTTCCTTCAGCAGCTTCTCTACGCTGCCACCTACGGACCGTCACAAGCACGACGGACCGTCATAAGCTCTGTAGGTGGTCTCTTCTGCATTTTTCGCTCAAAATCTCCGCATTCAGCTTTAGACAGATTTCCTGCAAAACAAAGAAAAACTTATATCAAAATTAGCACAAAAAGGGCTTTCGGACACACTAAACATAAGGAAAAAGTATTAATTATACCGTGAAACCACGGTATATCAACACCCTCAACTTAATACCAAAAACAGCAGCACCGACAAGTAACTGATAGTAATAAGGTTGGGGAGATTGTGGAAGTGGGGGAAGTGTGGAAGTGGAAAAAGAGAGGGGAGATGAGAGGAAGTGGAAGTAATGGGGTGGAATTTGGAGGGATGGGGAGTATAAACGGTTAAAATTTGAAAAGGGGTCCAGCCGGGTCGGGTCGGGTTAATTTCATTAATCGCGCGACGGTACCCCGACGACGGTCCGTCGTAGATGCGACGACCCGTAGTGGTGTCCGTTGTGTGTGCCCTAGTTTCAAAAATGACAGAAAAACGTACCTGGTGTGACGGTGCATACGACGGTCCGTTTCACACGCGATGGTTCGTCGTTGTATCCGTCAGTGGCTACTGCGGATTAGTTTTCTGCAGAATTTCCTTGTGATGTGCCTGCAAATTTAAAACCCATTTATAGAAAAATGCTACCATTATTAAAAAGACGACAAGTATTGGGTTGCCTCCCAACAAGCGCCAGATTTAACGTCGCGGCACGACTGGGGCCACTTGATTACTCAGACTTCATCAAGATGGCATGCCTCTATCACTTTATTTCCCGATGCTTTATGCCAAAAATAGAGTTTTATTCTATCTCTATTCTTCTTAAACCACACTCCCTCCTTGGCTTTTAACTCAACTGCCCCATGAGGGAATATTTGGGTAATCAAGTAAGGGCCAGTCCATTTGGACTTGAGCCTACCTGGAAGACAAGGCACCCCAGAACTGTCTACAAGTACCAAATCCCCAACCACGAACTCTTGTTTTGTAAATTTTTGTTTAGTCCCCTTCTTAATCTTTTCTTTGTGGGATATGGCAGATACCGATTGGAGCTCACCACTCTGCCTCATGGTCCTACAAATGTTGAAGGTTGCTTCTTTATTTTTCAACCGAAATGTCATATGTCCCTTCTCCATGTCAACTAAGGCTCTACCTGTACCAAGAAATGGCCTCCCAAGAATAATGGGCACCTCGAAATCGACTTCGCAATCAAGAATCACAAAATCTGCTGGAAAGATGAATGACTCCACTTTTACTAGCACATCATGGAGTATCCCTATGGGCTTTTTCACAGTCTGATCGACCATCAGTAGCCGCATCGCAGTGGGTTTTGGATCCCCCAAATCAAACTTCTTGTAAATTGAGAGGGGCATTAGATTTATGCTTGCCCCCAGATCACATAATGCTTTTGCAAAATCTAATGACCCAACTGTGCAAGGAATAGTGAACGCACCCGGATCTTCTTTCTTTTGTACTAGGGATCTTGTAGCGACAGCACTACAATGTTGCAATCTATCATCATCCTCAAACGTGACCGATCTTTTCTTGGTGACCAGTTCTTTCATAAATTTGGCATAACTGGGCATTTGTTCTAGAGCTTCTACCAAAGGGACATTGATAGAGAGCTGCTTCAACATTGTTATGAAGCGCCGGTATTTACCATCCTCTGTCTTTTTCACTAATCTCTGAGGGAAGGGTGGTGGTGGCCTAGGCATGGGGATTACCTTGATAGGTACTTCTGCATCTGTTCCATTACTTTCGTCTGTTTCACCACTACCCTTTACCACCTTATCATTATCCTTTCTTACATTTTTCTCAGCAGATGGCATGGGTGGGTCAATGGTTTGCCTACCACCCCGAGTAGTAATTGCCATACAGTGTGCATCATTCTTTGGATTTTGGACAGTGTTGCTAGGAAGAGTGCCCGGTTGCCGTGTGTTCACTGTCGCAGATAATTGGGCCACTTGCAATTCGATCTGTTTAATCGAAATTGCGTGTGTGTCCACTTTTTGCCCAATACTAGCTAACTTACCTCTTAAATTTTTAATGTGCTTATCACTAGCATCGAACCTCCTCATCATTTTGTGCAACATATTCTCAACTCGCGCCATACTATCTCCACCATCCCTAGGAGTAACTTCACGATTTTGAGGAGGAACATAGGGTCCACTCCTATCGTTTCTATTACCATAGTTACTCCTGTTGAAGTTGTTGTCGCGGTTGTAGTTACCATCTCAGACATAATGACCCTCACGGTTGTAGTTACCATAGTTCCGACCTTGGTTACCTTGACCTTGGCGCCAATTATCCTGATTTGAGCCTTGGGCGCTTGGTCGGAAACCCGCCATTTGTTCATTGACTGCATAGGAATCCTCCTCATAGTAACATTCACCGTTAGGGGGTGGTGGTTTAGCCAAGTACTTGAGTGCATTAATCTTTTCTGCACCCCCAGTGATATGTTTTAGTACCAATCCAAGCTCAGTTCTCATCTGAGCCATTTCTTCCCGAATATCATCTGTGGCTGGGTTGTGAGTGGACTGCACTGCGAAGGTGTTTCTCCCTGTATCGGACTTCCTAGTACTCCAAGATTTGTTGTTACGGGAGATTTTCTCTAATTTCTCGGCAATCTCATCATAAGGGCATTCTCCATAAGATCCACCTGCTATAGTGTCCAACACCGCTTTATTGTTATCATCATGTCCCCTATAGAAGTACTCCTTTAGTGACTCATCATCAATACGGTGATTTGGGACACTTCTCAAGAATGAGGTGAATCTATCCCAAGAACTACTAACTTACTCTCCTGGTAGTGCCACAAAGTTATTCACCCTGTCTTTGTGGTTTAATTTCTTGGAGACTGGATAGTAGCGTGCTAAGAAGACATCTCGTAGTTGGTTCACCCTGTCTTTGTGGTTTAATTTCTTGGAGACTGGATAGTAGCGTGCTAAGAAGACATCTCGTAGTTGGTTCCAGGTGAAAATAGAGTTGTATGGGAGCTCAGTAAACCACATAGCAGCCTCTCCTGTCAGTGAGAGAGGAAACACTCTCAGACCTATTACATCTAGATCCAAATCAGGCCTCCCCACACAACACTTACACACTGTCCTTACCTTAGCTATATGGGCATGTGGATCCTCAGAAGGTAGCTATGAAAACAAACCTCTGGCAGTGAGCATTTGCATCAGACTACTAGTTACCACAAAAGTGTGGCCTGTAGGTAGAGGAGGCAAAACCAGTGGCCCGTCCGAATCTGCTATGTTATCATTGCCTCTGTAGTATGCTTGGGGCCGTGGAGCGGGATTCTGTCCCCTCTGTTGATGTTCACCCGGAGCATCGGGTAACATCTGACCATGAACATCAGCCGAAGCTGGGATGTTCTGGTTTAGATCCCCATCATTGATTCCCAAGTTACGATTCATGTTTCGCAGTGTACGTTCTAGCTCGTGATCGTAGGGGAACAACGGTTCTCTTCCTCTCCGTGTATTTGGCATACAAGGAGGATAATTCTGAAAAGGAATCAAAAACAATAAAACAAAGTAAAATCTAGAAAATATCAACTAAACTATAGTAAGAAGTTAAAGTTAATCTAAAAGCTAAATTCCCCGGCAACGGCGCCAAAATTTGATACGCTCAAACTTACTTCTCAAATGAGAAGTAAAGCGGTCGCGTCAAGTAAATAACCCAACTAGTGAGGTTGGGATCGTTCCCACGAGGAAAATAGTCTAGACTTAACTCCAACTTGTAATTACTATTGTTCGGTTTATGACTTTCTTAAAAAGTAAAAGCATAAACGGGGGGTTTTGTACTTCCTAATAAAATAAAAATAACTAACGAACTTGACAGAGACACTTAACAGCTTTTAATGTTGAGTTTTAATCATGTAATCAAAGTAACTAGGGTTTACGTGTTCCCCACAGGTTCATAACTTGATAATTCTAGCTATAACATTTCTTTCCTAGTATCTTGCATGCAAAGTGATAAGTTATGTATTTCTAAATCCTTGGTCCGGCATCTAGAAAATCTCACTCCGCACCTTGGTCCGGCTACGTTTGTTGCTTTCCTAGCCCTTATCCTTACCTCATATTAAGCATCATATTCGATATTTGACTCGGTTATTATCTCGTACCAATAAATACTAGCCTATTAGATAGTATACACTAAATCTATGTTAATAATTGTTTTCCTATTGTCTACCTCCTTGGTCCGGCAAGTAGCATTAAGGCGAGTTCTAACGTTGATCATCCGTTAAAAAGACTTCTAAGCGAATGAATTATTAATACATGCAAGACACTATT
This sequence comes from Solanum lycopersicum, assembly GCF_036512215.1. NCBI lineage: Eukaryota > Viridiplantae > Streptophyta > Magnoliopsida > Solanales > Solanaceae > Solanum > Solanum lycopersicum. The sequence continues at coordinate 9,155,825 of NC_090800.1, forward strand.
CTAGAATTTTTATTTTAGCTAGGGTTTATCTCATTATTTGCCTATGGTTCCCACAACCCTAGTTATAGAGTTTAGTTCCTCATAGCCATAAACACAATATTCAAATATATTAAACAAGAATTCATGTACTTACTTTAATGAGAAAGAATAAAGTCTGAAAATTTGCTTGATTAATCAACAAGAGTTACTTGTAAGAATCTCCAATAATCAAAAACTCAGAAAAAACAAAGTCTAATAATATGATGTTAAATCTCCTAGAGTCTAACCTCAAAAACGAGGTTTTTCGACTTATTTATAAAAAAATAAAAACCTAATTAAACAAGGATTCTAATAACTGGAAATCTGCCAAAACGCGGCTGGGTCGACGGACCACGCGACGGAACGTCGTGGTCATGACAGACCGTCATGGGCTCCGTCGCCCCATACTTGGGTGCAATTCTTCTGCTGCTTTCTTCATTCCCCTCGACGGCAAGTGTGACGGACCGTCACAGGCACGACGGTCCGTCGAGGATCTTCGTTACAAAATACTTCAACTTTTGGAATTTGGGTACTGGGATCACTTCTCTGATCTTCGCGACGAACCTGCAAGACGGACCGTCATATCCATGACGGACCGTCACAAGCTTCGTAATCCCACACTTGGTCAGACTTCCCCATCTTCCTTCAGCAGCTTCTCTACGCTGCCACCTACGGACCGTCACAAGCACGACGGACCGTCATAAGCTCCGTAGGTGGTCTCTTCTGCATTTTTCGCTCAAAATCTCCGCATTCAGCTTTAGACAGATTTCCTGCAAAACAAAGAAACACTTATATCAAAATTAGCACAAAAAGGGCTTTCGGACACACTAAACATAAGGAAAAAGTATTAATTATACCGTGAAACCACGGTATATCAGGGTTTAATCTTTAAAACTATTTCTAATGATTTCTTAATAATTTTCTTATAACTTCTTTAATAGTTTCTTGATATTTTCTTGATGAACTCTTGATAATTCAATGTTCTGAACCCTTCAATGATGAAGAAATTCTCCAAATATAAATCTTATGATGCTACCTTATATTTTATTGACTATAATATTATGATGTGATATATATATATCACTCATGAATGCAAAAATATAATAAATGATCTGTAACCTCATGACATGAACAAAATTTACGAACTATAACCTTCAAAAGGTATGAAGAGGAGCCTTCAGGCTAATTCATGAACACATGAACATCAGGGAGAAAATGAAGTTAAATTATTTTTTGGGGGGTGGATGGGGCTGGGGAGGGGGCTTGTTTGAGGGTAGCCACAAAATAAATTGATTATTTCAACAAAAAAAAAGTAATTTTAAATTGGAAGAGAGTTTATGGAAAATGTATTCCTTAAGATTTGAGGGAAAGTTATTCTCCTTAAATTTGAGGAAAGTGAGTTGATTTGAAATACATTTTCCAAAACACTTAAACTAACCAAACATGAGAAAATAGTAAACATTTTCTGTTCCTACCAAAAAAACACTTAGGTGCTGAAAGTGATGAAAATTGTTCCACACACCTTATATTATAGAATATAAAACTATCCGCAGAAAGCTATGTACTTCTATCGTGCCAGTCAGTCTAGTCCAAGTCTTCTTCCTCATTCTTTTGTAAGTCAACATGAATGCCAACATCTGAGGTAATAAATCTTAACAAGGTCATATAATGCCACCAAAGCTTACACTTTTGTAGCTTAGCATACAACCTCTTTTCTTAGAGTACCTACCAAATTCTTGAACATGGTCTCTCTACTCTGTCACTCTATGAAATTCTCGAACATGGTGTCTCTACGTTGTCACTCTAAAAAATTCTCGAATGCAGGTAATGAACCTACATAAAATAAAAACTTTTTTAAAGTCATCAATAACATAAATTTCTATTTAACAATATCAACTATCCTAACTCATAGGTATAATTACATATCATGCATTTTGCAACATACATAAAATTCAACAACAATATGCTCGAAAACCTCGATGTAACACCCTGTAGCCAGAACAGATCAAAAATAAGTTATTCAGAAAAAATTTGCAGGTGCTACCAATGGTGGCATCGATGGACCATAGCCTGAACCACGGTCCGTCCTGCATAACCATCGATGGGATCAGAAACTCCCAAAAATTTCAACCTAGAAAAATTGGTTAAGTTTTGGACGATGGACAGACTTACGGTCCGTAGGTCAAACGAAAGTCCGTAGTCCGTGACCTTCAGTCAAGACTCCCTTCAACCACTCTCTGAAAAAGAGCTATGGATGGCCAGCATGGTTCGTAGGTGGACCTATGATCCGTAGGTGGAAAATTTGCAACCAGTTAAGGGGAAATGCAGTTGGGTCAACTTAAAATGATCATAACACTTAGCACAAAATGAATTACGTATCCTATGACCTACCCACAGATAGATAATTAAATTATCTTTCCATAGCTATCGACCATCATAAAATCATACGTCCGAATAAAACGTTATGCCAATTTTGGTAAATGCCTGTCAAACGGGCCCTCATGACGGACCCAACGATGGTGCGTCGGGCGCACGACGGACCGTCAGTCCTGGCCATCGTGAGGCCTGACAGCAACCTTCCTAGGGGTCTTTTTGACCTTTTATACTCCATTTAAACCCTAATTTATGTCGTTTTGACCCTAAATCATCAGATTTTAGTAAGTTTATGCCTAGAAGAATGATTGAATCATATCCAAGTCAAATCATAAAATAAAAACTTAGAAAATTAGAAGTAAGAGAGGAGAAAAAAAAGCTCAAGAACCCTAGTTCAAGAACGCCACAAGCTCCAGCAGTTCCAGCCAGAAACTTAAGTATCTTTCTGTGGATTTTTTCACCTGCTATGTGCGATTTCACTAGTGGGTTCCTTTCACCCATTGGGTCCTTAGTTTCATTCAGTTCTTGATTCTCTTATCATGATTAAACCTAGGGTTTCTAGAATTGTGATATAACTTCATGAATTTATAAATATATGTTCCAATTCATATTATCATGTTATTACTCAGATTATTGCATGAATTTCAGAACCCTAGCTTTGTATTTCTTTATTTCTTGAATTACACATTATAGGTCATATATTTTAGACACTTCATATATACATGCTTCAGTTATAAATGCATAATTACCTAATTATTTGTGGCATTCTCAGTTCGCATGTTCAGTTTTGAGATATCCAGTATATACAGAAATTTAGATATAATCAATTATTTTACAGAATTCATTGGCAGTACAATAATACCGAGTTGGACTAGGGTTTAGCATACCCAATACTCCCAGAACTACTAGCCTAGTAGGTTGTAAGTCCCCTCTGTGGCCAATCAGTTTAGTGATAACACCAGCATGCCTTTATACCTTTGGCAGGTTATATTGGGTCCTCTCGATGGGGCGTATACAACGGACTCTACATTTAACTCATGTGGTTTTATTATTGGTTATTAGTAGCTCCCGTAGTTAAGTTAGACTCTTTGCATTGACCATTTATCAGTATATTCAGTATTCAGTATATTATAAATTTGTCATTACATCCAGCAGCTCAGAAATTAGCACATCACGTTGAGATTATTGTACTTGTTTTGGTGCTTGTTCAGTTATGTTTTTTTTCAGTATACTCTATCCTACATGCTCAGTACTTTTCAAGTACTGACCCATACGTGCGCTACATCTTCTTGTGATGTACGTTCAAGTTCTAAGCATCCATATCACGCATAGATCGATTTCCCGATCTCCAGTTCATCAGATTCAGTGGTGAGTCCTCATTCTCTGAGGAAAACAGTCATGAGTTTAATTTCAGTCTTTAGTAATTTAATTTCAGTTTTTGCTAAATTTAGCTAGGGCTTGTCCCAATATTTCTAGTCCAGTTTAGAGTCTATTTTAAGACATAGTTAGATTCAGCTTAGAATTGAGTTAATATTTCATTTGTATTAAACTCGTTGTTTTAAAATATCTTAGTTATAGAATATGGGTATTCCTCATCTATTCATTTCAAGTATGATTAACCTTCTGTAACAATTTATTATCTTTAGTATGCTCACGATCATGCAAGCAGGGTTAGCTTTGGATCACTTGTGGTCCTATGTTCTGTGTCCGCGGCTCGAGGGTAGCTTAGGGAGTGACAAAACATGTTATAAGAGCACTAGGTTCAATAGTCCTAAGATGTCTGAAAAAGCCACACTAAGTAGTCCTTTTCATGGGTGTGAAGTGCACCACATCTAATGAGATTGAGGCTGTGAAGTGTTTTAGGAAAAACTTCACCTTCTTGTTACTCTTATCATGCATAAGGTATAATCTAATTTTATTGTAACTCGACGTTGAGTGCTTAAGATCATGCCTCCTCATAGAGCTACTGCTATAAATGCGAATGCCAGGAATGCAAACGCAACTCCTCCAATCCCAGATCAAGAAGTCTCCAATGTTGAGTTCAGGAAAACCATAGAGATGTTGGCTGAAAGTATGACCAACCAGAACAATCGGGTTCATGATCCTATGAATGAAAATAGTGGATCAGCAGCAGCAAGGATCCGTAACTTTGTTAGGATGAATCCTCTTGAGTTCTTTGGATCGCAGACTAATAATCAAAATCCTCAGAATTTTTTTGATGAAATCAAGAAGATCTTTGAGGTGATGCAGGTTACTGGGAATTATCGGGTTGAGTTGGTGTCATACCAACTGAAAGATGTGGCTCATATCTGGTACACTCAGTGGAAGAAGAATAGGGGTGAAAATGCAGCTCCTATTACTTGAAAGTGGTTTAGTGAGACTTTTCTCGACAGGTTTTTCTCAATAGAGTTGAGAGAAGCATGATTGTCCAAGAGTATCAGCTGAAGTATAACAAACTCTCCAGGTATGCTCTTCACATGGTTGCTGACTCAAGGGCTCATATGAATAAGTTCTTGCATGGAGTATCACCTTTGGTGAAGACAGAGTGCACAAATGCTATGCTACTGGGAGATATGAACATCTCTAGGATTATGACTCATGCTCACCAGGTTGAGGGTGATAAGCTTAGGGAACATGCTAAAGAAAATAAGAATTCTAGGACTGGAAAATATGACTATTCTCAGCAGATATCGGGTGGTGGAAACCGCTCGCAGGTCAGCAGAAATTCTTAGCTCCATCCCCTTCATCAGCTAGTGTTCCATCCTCCAAGAATAGGTATGACCAGAAGGGAAGATCACTAGGATCTATGTCTCAAGAAAGTGTTTCGGGCACCAAAAATTACCCCACTTGCCCTATGTGTGATAAGAACCATCCAAGCGTGTGTCTTGCAGGAAAAAAAAAGATGTCTTGGATGTGGTCGGTCTGGTCACATGTTGAGGTACTATGCTTCTAGACAGGGTCAAGGAAGTGGCAATGGTAGAGCTCAGTCTACAAATTCAGCAGCACCAGCAAGTCGCCAAACTCAGCAGGGTAACTCATCTGGTACAGGTGGCGATCAGCGCCAGAACAGACTTTATGCTCTTCAGGCTCTCCAGGATCAAGAAAGTTCTCCTAATGTAGTCACTGGTACATTACAAGTCTTTGACCTTGATGTTTATGCATTGCTATATCCAGGGGCTACGCTTTATTTTGTAACTCCTTATATAGCAGTCCAATTCCATGTAAGTCCAAAAACTCTCTCAGAACCATTGTCAGTCTCTACTCCAGTCGGTGACCCAGTTATAGCTAGACGGGTATACAGAAATTGCCCTGTCATAGTCTCTAAGAAAGTCATCTTAGCATATCTAGTAGAGTTAGAAATGGTAGACTTCAATGTCATTCTAGGCATAGATTGGTTAAACTCATGTTATGCCTCAGTCGATTGTAGAACTAGGATTGTTTATTTTCAGTTTCCAGATGAACCAATCTTAGAATGGAAGGGTAGTTGCCTAGTGCCTATGGGTCGATTTATTTCTTACTTTAAGGGTAGAAAGATGATATCTAAGTGTTATCTCTATCATCTAGTTCAGGCTAAGGATTCTCGCCTTGAAACCCTATCTTTTGAGTCTGTTGCAGTAGTCTACGAATTTGAAGAAGTATTTCAAAAAGATCTTCCCGAGGTTCCTCCCAAAAGGGAAATCAACTTTGGAATTGATCTCCTTCCAGATACCCAGCCTATTTCTATTCCACCTTACAGAATGGCTCCATCAGAGCTTAAGAAATTGATAGATCTGTTGAAAAACCTTCTAGATAAGGGTTTCATAAGAACTAGTATTACATTATGGGGTGCGCCAGTATTGTTCGTAAAGAAGAAGGATGGTTCTCTTAGAATGTGTATTGACTATAGACAGTTGAACAAGGTCACAATAAAGAATAAGTATCCCATCCCCAGTATTGATGATTTGCAGCATTGGTGTTTGCACTCAAGATCTGGAGACACTACTTGTATGGTGTTCACATAGATGTGTTCACTGACCATAAGAATCTTCAGTGTGTGTTCACCCAGAAGAGTTGAATCTTCGCCAGAGTAGATAGCTTTAGTTCCTTAAGGATTATGATATGAGAGTGCATTACCATATTGGTAAGGCAAATGTTGTAGCATATGCTCTTTATAGATTATCTATGGGTAGTGTAGCCTACGTTAAGGAAGAAAGAAAAAAGCAAGTGAAGGATATTCACAGGATTGCTCGCTTGGGAGTTCTCCCTATGAGCATATCAAATAGCGGTGTAACAGTTCAGAATGGGGCTAAATCGTCTTTGGTAGTGGAGGTTAAGGAAAAGCAAGAATGTGATCCGATCTTGCTTGAACTAAAGGGTGCAGTCAACATTAAAAAAATGGAGGTTTTCTACCAAGGGGGAGATGGTTTACTTCGCTACCAAGGTAGATTGTGTGTTCTTGATTAAGGTCCTTAGTTTACCTCTCATTTGTAGAAGTCATTTCAAAAAGGTCTTGGTACTCAAGTTAACCTTAGTACAACATTTCGTCCACAGATGGATGGGCAGGCAGAGCGTATCGTTCAGACCTTAGAGGATATGTTGAGATCTAGTGTGATCGATTTCAATGGTAGTTGGGATAATCACCTTCCTCTTATTGAGTTTTCCTACAATAAAAGCTACCATTGCAGCATTGAGATGGACCCTTATCAGGCTTTAAGGGCATAGATGTTGATTTCCTGTTGGTTGGTTTGAAGTAGGTCAAGCAGCTTTGATAGGACCAGTCCTTTATGCTATGGAGAAAGTCCAACTCATTAGAGATAGACTTAAGACAACCCAAAGTCGTTAGAAATCTTATGCATATGTAAGGAGAAGCGAACTAGAATTCCAAGTTGATGATTGGATTTTTCTAAATGTCTCACCTATGAAAGGAGTGATGTGATTTGGAAATTCAGGAAAGCTCACTCCTTGATATGTAGGCCTTTACAAGATATTTAAAAGGATTTTCAAGGTGGCATATGAGTTAGAATTTCCAGCAAAATTAACTGGAGTGCATCCGGTCTTCCACATCTCACTCTTGAAGAAGTATGTGGGTGACCTAGCCTCTATAGTGCCATTAGAGAGTGTGGCGGTGAAATATAGTCTTTCTTATGAGGATGTACCAGTTGAGATTCTTGACCGTCAGGTTAGAAGGTTGAGAAACAAAGAAGTCACTTCAGTCAAGGTTTTGTGAAGGAGTCAGTCCATAGAGAGAGCTACTTGGGAAGCAGAAGCAGCCATGAAAGCCAACTATCCTTACCTTTTTCCTTTTGATTACACTCCAGCTTGAGGTAATAGTTCCTCTTCAACTTTACAGTCATTCATGTGTAACTTTAGTTTTAGAATCATGTTCCCTCATTTTGTACTTTCATTTTTAGCTTAATTGCATTTACTCAGAACTCAATTCAGTCAGAACTCAGTTCTCAGTGTTTAATAGTGGGGTTTGCATCTCTCTCCCTCAATTTCAGCTAGTTTAGTCTTCATTCAAGGACGAATGTTCCCAAGGGGGAAATAATGTAACACCCCGTAGCCAAAACAAACCAAAAAATAGTTTTTCAGAAAAATCTGCAGGTGCTACCAACAGTGGCATCGATGGACTGTAGCCTGGACCACGTTCCGTCCTGCACAATTGTTGATAAGAATAGAAACTCCCCAAAGTTTCAGCCTAGAAAAATTGGTTAATTCTTTGATGACGGACGGACTTACGGTCCATAGGTCAAACGTCGATACGTAGTTAGTGACCATCGATTAAGACTCCCTTCAACCACTCTCTGACAAGAGCTATGGATGACCAACATGGTTCGTAGGTGGACGTACGGTTTGTAGGTGGAAAATTTGCATCCAATTTAGGGGAAATGCAGTTGGGTCAACTTAAAATGATTATAACTCTTAGAACAAAATGAGTTAGGTCTCTCATGAGTTACCCTTAGATAGATAATTGAATTATATTTCCATACACACAGACCTTGCTAAAATCACACCTTCGAGTAAAAAGTTATGCCTATTTTAGTAAAAGCCCAACGAACAGGCCCTCACGACGGACCCAACGAGCACACGATCGACCGTCAGTCCTAGACGACATGAAGCCCGACAGCAACCTTCCCAGGGGTCTTTTTGACCTTTCACACTCTATTTAAACACTAAGTTACGTCGTTTTGACCAAAAATCATTAGATTTTAGTCATTTTAAGCCTAGAAACATGATTAAATATCCAAGTCAAATCATCAAATCAAAACATAGAAAATTAGAAGCAAGAGAGGAGAAAAAAAGCTTAAGAACCCTAGTTCAAAAATGCCACAAACTCCAGCAGTTCCAGCCCCAAAACTTAAGTATTTTTCCGTGGATTTCATCACCAGGTATGTGGGATTTCACTAGTGGGTTTCTTTCACCCATTGGGTCATTAGTTTCAGTCAGTTTTTGATTCTCTTATCATGATTAAACCTAGGGTTTCTAGATCTTTGATATAACTTCATGAATTTATTAAATATATGTTCCAAATCATATTATCATGTTATTTCTCAGATTATCACATGAATTTCAGAACCCTAGCTTTGTATTTCTTTAGTTCTTGAATTATACATGATAGGTCATATATTTTAGACACTTCATATATACATGCCTCAATTATAAATGAAAATTACTAGATTAATTGTTGCATTCTCACTTTGCATGTTCAGTTTGAGCTATCCAGTATTTATAGAAATTTAGATATAATCAGTTAAATTACAGAATTCATTGGGAGTAGCATAATATTAAGTTGGACTAGGGCTTAGCCTACCCATAGTCTCAGAACTACTAGCAAAGTAGGTTGTAAGTCCCTTCTTTGGGCAATCAGTTTAGTGATAACGTCAGCATGCATTTATGCCTTTGCCAGGGTATATTGGATCCTCTCGATGGGCGTATACATCGGACTCCACATTTAGCTCATGTGGTTTTATTATCGGTTATTAGTAGCTCCCACAGTTCAGTCAGACTCTCTGCATTGACCATTTATCAGTATATTCATTATTCATTATCAGCATGTTATAAATTTGTCATTGCATTCAGTTAGCCATGAAATTAGCAAATCACGTGCAGATTATTATACTTGTTTTTGTGCTTGTTCAGTTATGTTTTATTTTAGCTTTACTCTATCCTACATGCTTAGTATTTTTCAAGAATTGATACATACGTGCGCTACATCTTGTCTTGATGTAGGTTTATGTTCTCAGCATCCATATTAGGCATAGATCGATTTCCCGATCTCCATACCAGCAGATTCAGTGTTGAGTCTTCATTCTCCGACGACAATAGTCGTGAGTTTCATTTAAGTCATTAGTCATTTAGTTTTAATTTTTGATAGATTTAGCTGGGGCTTGTCCCACTATTTCTAGTCTAGTTAGAGGCTATTTTCAGACATAGTTAGATTCAGCTTAGTATTGAGTTAATATTTCTTTTGTATTAAATTCATTGTTTTCAAAGATCTCAGTTATAGAATATGGGTATTCTCCATCTTTTCATTTTGAGTATGATTTAGCTTCCGCAACAGTTTATTATCTTTAGTATGTTCACGACATGCTAGTAGGGTTATCTTGGGATCACTTTTTGTCCAAGGTTCCGTGTCCGCGTCGCGGGGGTAGCTCTGGGCGTTACACTCGGGATCCGTTAAAAGGGACATTTCAGACCGAATTCAACACTTAGAAGCTAACCGCACAGAAAATAAAAATCTAATCTATGAATGTTTACCAAGAATGTTCGTCAAGGTCAAACTTAGGCCTAAACTTAAAAGCTAAAATATCTAATTACATAAACTTGCACCAAAAGCCTTAGGATATGTGTCTATCATCCCACTAGTCTAAAATTACCCTTCCAAAGATGATAGAACCATGAGAATATTTTTCCAAGGTTTTTTTGTACAAGAACGAAAAGGTGACAAAACTATCAGTCCCAATAAGTCGTAAATGGCTTGAGGTCAATATGAAAAATTTCTAAATGACAAACAAAAAGGCCTTCATAAAGAAATGACTGAAAGGATCATTACACCGTGACACTCTCCAAAAACCAACCACATAGCCACGAAGTTTTTGATGTCCACGAGTTTAAATTACCCAAAATGGAGCTCAATTGAGGGAGATATCACCAAAACCAACCTTGAGAAAAAGAACAGATTATATATGGTTTTATTTTAAGAAATAAGACAGATTAATTTATCGTAATCATTAGGTAAAGGGTGAGGATGTGGCCCGCTAATAAAATATTCCTCACAACCATTGAGATCAAACTTCGTGATCACAATGTCTAAAGGTGGTCAACTTGGTCACGATTGCGACAAGGAGACGATGCAAATGCGAAGGTAAAATTGGCTACACCTTCATAATGTGTCAAGGCCACACAATCGCAAACATTACAAATTAGGCCGTTATGAATGTTTCCAACCCCCCGACCCCCCGGATATGAACTCGTTACTGGATTACACCAGCTGAAGAACATCAACTAGTTTGTCCATTTCTAGAATTCTCCAAGGGGGGCTCAGAATTTATTCAGAATCCTATGCAAACAAACGAAATATTCTATCAAACAAAATTTTAAATTATCAAAACTTCAAACCAGGGTCATCTAAAAAAAGTGAGTCGTCCCCACCCATGCTCCATTTTTTGTTAAAATGAACAATAGGTTTTGAAATTGGCATAGAAGCCTCAGAATTCACACAAGGTACTTCTAGACGAAAATGAATGTTATGGAGCTAATAGAACCTTTATAATTGCATCTTTGAGGTTATTTTCGTGAACTTTTGATTGAAGTCAGATGTTCACGTTTCAAAAGCTCTAAAACAAATAAATTCATTGAGAAATCAAATTAACGTCCATGTGACTCTGAGGCAAGGCCGACTCAACAACATTGATGGCCTAAAGCTAAATTGAAGAGAGGGACCCTAATACTTTATTTTGTTTTCACCATATATACAATTATTTAAAATCTAATTTTCTAGATATTTTAGATGTAAAATCATTAGGTACATTTTTAAGATCAATTTGTTTAAATAGTTCCTTTTAAAATGGTAATTTAGCTTTTTAAAGAAGATTTAATCAATTTAGATTTCAAAAAAATTCTTTTGGCTAAGGTGACGGTTAGATAAACTATTAACATTATTCTATATGCAATATGAGTGTTTGGAAAAAAATCAAGTCTTTCTATTTGATTGAATATTTTTGTTACATCATTACCTTCAACTTATATTGTTTCCCTTATCACTTTTAATATAAAAAATAAATCCAAACCATCAATACAAAAGAACTACTACATGTTAAAGAAAGTTCTAGGTTAAGACAATATTTTAAATTTATTATCATCCTTTGATCTCAATAATTGCCAATAAATAAGAAATGTAAATATTTTCATATGCTTAATTGGTTGGAATCTATTTTAAGGTGAAGAAATAGTTAGATCTACCCTACATATATAAAGCAATAAACACTGAAAGATTCTTCAAGAGACTTGGTGACTTTGCTATCCATATTTAGATCAAATTGTTTCTCATGAAATTCAAGTTTATTTTCATCTCTTATGCAATTTCCTTTGCACAAATCATAACACTCATTAGTACCCCCAATAATTGATTGTTACAAAATGGCCCCCAAAATATATGAGGCCCCAAGCAATGGCTTTAGTGGCCTAGGGGTTAAGACGGTCATGAACGAATTGGGTCGCTATAGAAATGCTCGTAAGCCGTAACGATGAAATGAAGTCATTTTCATATAAATTACTTAGAGGGTTGTTACGTGTAAATACTTTGCCAATTAATTATGCGCATTTTCATATATGAATAATAAGAAACTGACACCAATTAATTGTGAACGTGCTTTCTATACATCCATATGTTATTGAAGAATTGACACCCATTTCTAATTAACTTTATGGTGATATTCCACCCTACTATTTTTATGAAGAATGGTGTGAATGTGGGCAACAACCTCCTCAAGGTCAAATTTTATAAACTAGTTAAGGATAAATTGAAAAAAATTCATGAGATGAAATAAAAAGAAATAGTAGAAGTTGGGACACTTTGTTTCTTGCTTTCAAAACATAATTTTGGAATTCAAATCCTATTTTTAATTGACTTAAAACCAGGCATTAACTAAATAAGAAGTCTTATTGCTTCCTTATTCATGTCCTATACCTTTCTTTTGATTAATAGTCGCTAATGATATGTGTGTTCTACACTAATAATCTATACTTTACAAAATATAGACTTATTTAAGAGGGGTGTTTTATGATTAAAACATTTCAATTTATTTTAAAGTTGAACTAACATGAAATTTATTAGTTCGAGACCGAATAACATATTATTTTAAGAAAAATAATCACAACTGATAAACTTCAAATTTTTTAGCCTCTATTTGATTGTGTGATACTTTATTCTCTAGATGAGTATTATATTACATTGAAAATATTAAATTTTATGTTTAAATATATTTTTTAATTCCATCATATTAGTCAAAGGAAAAATTACATAATTATATTTTTCCTCTTATATGTAATGCTAGTTTGACTTTGTTAAATTTGTTTGGTAGAAGGAACAAACGATAAAAACAAAATAGTTATATTACAGATTCACAAGATATATATATATATATATATATATACCGAATAACATATTACTTTAAGAAAAATATTCAGAACTTATAAACTTCAAATACTTTAGCCTCTATTTGATTGTGCGATACTTAAATCCCTAGATGAGTAATTTATTACATTGAAAAAAATTAATTTTTATGTTTAAATATATTTTGTGATTCCATCATATTAGTCAAAGGAAAAATTACATAATTATATTTTTCCTCTTTCATTTAATGCTAGTTTGACTTTGTTAAATTTGTTTAGTAGAAGGAACATAAGATAAAAACAAAATAGTTATATAACAAGATTCAAAGTATATATATATATATATATATATATATATATTGAATAGTCAACTAAATATACTATAAATAGGACACAAATAAAACAAAACATCATCATCAAGTGACTTACTGAGCATAAAAAAAAATTAAGATATGTCTTTCAAAGTGTGGATTTTTTTCCTCATGTTTACGATGATAGCGATATGTAAGTCTTTTACTTGATTTGATCTATTAGTAATGGTGTACGAATAACTTCTCTGTAATATTTTCTAAGTTAATTTGAAGAGCTTCTTGTGCTGAAATATGAAATGTGTTTTCCTATTAATTATAGATTCTAATGATTAATTTGATAGGTGTCTCGCGAAAGGTTGAAGCAATAGACATACCCCAGTGTTGTTGCAAGACAGACGAAGACTGTAAACGTCTTTGTGGCGATTTACCTCCTTATTATTGTGATGGTGAATGGTGTGAATGTGGGCATCGTCCTCCCATAGTTCGAATTACAAAAACTAGTGAAAACATAAATTGAAGAAGTAAAATTCATAGCATGAAATAGAAAGGAAGAATAGATTTGGAATTTAATTTCTCTTTCAATGTAACTTTCAACATGACATTACCCAAATAAGAAAGATTATTGTTTCCTTCCATTCTTTTTCAATATAACTTGCAACAAAGAATTAGCAAATTTCGAAAGCTTATTTTTTCCTTCTTTATGTCATATACCTTTATTTTGATAAATAATCTAATTTTTTATTTCTTTTTAGTAGCATTTCTCTATAAAGAGTTCTCTTTTTTTAAAGATTTGAACTCCAATGTGTACATTTTGCAACAAACCTTTGAAATGCAACTTTAAGTTGAATTCAAGAATTTTAAGAACAACAAAAGTTGTTTTCACTAATTTTTCCTCAAAATAACTCCCCAAAACTTTAAAACAACTACAGTTTGTATTCATTCCCAACCACAACTTTAATTTTGAAATATATATTATTATTTTGAAAATAAGAATATTTTTATCAAATTTAACAAAAAAGAACATGGCCAACCATTAAGCTTGATAATTAGTTGTGCTACTCGACACGCATTGCCCCCGACAAGGGGTGTCCGTACAAAATAATGTACATGTAAGATATGTTAGAAGTTGACACTAAAGTAAAAATATTGAACAAAAAGGGAAGAGATGTAATACAAGTAAAATATGTAATCTCCCTATAACAATAAATTATAAGCACATGAAAAGCAATTACATAACATGGCCTTCATAGGCCTGGTAGGTACAAAAAACACACAATCCCTTTAGGTCCTAACGAGAGTAATAATCGCTTAATACCCATACTAGCCCCCTAACGTGGATCCCAATGACAATCTTTTCTAAACCATCTGAATGTACATTTCCCAAGAATCAATCTTAATATAAGAATTAACCTTAATGGCAATTAATTAGAAAGTACTGCTAAATATGTATTGTTAGTGGAAGTTAACACTCTTTGTATGTGTCCCTAAAGGATTTAACGACATTGGATCTAATAACACTTAACTAATGCCGGTAAAGACTTTAGTACACTTCATATTAATGTGTCTATTTATTGTCTCTAAAAGTTATTTTTGTTGTTGTGAATGCAAACCTGAGGCTCTTTGGTACATACACATGTGCTACCCTATAGGAACAGCCTATCTAACCTATAGAAACGGTCTACTCTGCTCCTCGACTTGGTCTACCATGATCATAGGCACGGTCTACCCTACCTTGAATGATTTCTCACCTATCTTGTTAAGACCTAGTGGAATGCACAAGTATTGCTTCTCTATACTCCTGTAATTGTTTGGGGTCGGTCAACCATAGATCTAAAAGGGCAGGCTTAATATAACAATGAATATGTATGCTAGTGTATGTGTTTGTGGAGGCCAAAACAAGATTCTAGAAGTTAGATGACAAAATATCAAGAAAATAACAAGTAATCATAATTGATTTAACTTTTATCATAATAAGTTTTTCTAGTCCAAAAAGAATAGAGTTAAGTGTCACCGGTAGACATTATATCATTTGGAGGTAGCCAAAAAGTAGGACAAGGATACAAGTCAAATAATGTCAATAGAATTACTATAAAAATCTTAGATCTTTACGATCATGCTAGAAACAGAAATAAATCGCTTTATATTGAAATGAGTTAGTGTTATTAAGTTATGTTATTCATAAGTTGAGCAGAGTCAAGGTAAGAATTCATTCTCACTCGTTTCAAGCTTAAGTCGTTTTAGCATTCCAACTTGCATGCTCGTACATTTAGTGTACTGATGCCAGTTAACCTGCATCGTATTATGATGTAGAGCAGGTAATGAGGATCGACATCTGGCACACCGCTCATCAAGTTAAGCACTCCAAAGTCTGTGGTAAGCCTCCTTGCACTCTGGAGGATAATTTTTTTTGCTTTTATAGTATTTTTCCTTGTTAGGATAGTGTGGGGTCTATCCCAATATCTATCTCAGCTTTAGAAGGCTTTATAGATAGAAAGTCAGAAAGTTAGCATTGCGTCTCTCATTTCTTGTATTGCTAATAATTTGTTATTGAGACTTAAGTGCCATTGTAGACAAATTATTAACTTAAGTTATTGAATGAGTTAAGTCTGTTGTTGGGTTAAGTAAGCCAGGACAAGCTTCCGCTCAATGCCAGCAATGGTCATTGGGTTTCGGCCACATGCAGGGCGTAGTCTCGGGGAGTGACAAACTTGGTATCATAGCCCAGAGTTCAAAAGTCCTTGAGAGTCTATGAAGTCGTGTTATTAGATTTCTAGTTATCGATTTGAAGCGCGCCACTTCTATAATTATTAGGGTGCAACATTTATAAATTTCTCACTTCTTTGATATTCCTTTTCACGCGTTAGAGTTCTCTAATTTGTGCTTCTACGTGTTTCATATAACCATTCCTCCCCAAAGAGAAGTAATATCTTGCCCAACTAGGAGAAACGTAGAGGAACCAGAGTTACCTAATGCACCTGAAGTACAACCGCAAGAAGAAGTTTCTAATGTTGATTTTAAAGAGGCAATAAGGATACTCAGTCAAGTTGAAACCAATCAAGTTGGGTAGAACAGAAAAGAAATAAAAGAAGAGGTTGACACTTCAACGATTCGTGTGGATGAATCCTTCATATTTCATGGGTTTGATCACTAGTGAGTATTTGGAGAATTTTGTTGAGGACTAGAAAAAGGTTTTTGATGTGATGCATGTTGCTAATGCTGAAGGAGTAAAGATAGCTGCTTATAAACTGAAGATTTAGGCTAGAACTTGTTTCGATCAGTGGAAGGAGGGTAGAGATAAACATGCACTACATCCGAGTTGGGGCTGTCTCGAAGAGGTTTTCTTGGGGCATTTCTTTCCCTGAAAATTGGAGGACACTAAGATACGGGAGTTTTTTACACTGGAATAGGAATCCTTGAGTGTGAATGAGTATAGGTTGAACTTCACCCAGCTGTCCCGCTATGATCTTGAGGTGGTTAAGGAAATGAGGAGTAGGATGAACTTCTTTGTCATTGGCTTGGGTCGTGCATCAAGAAAAGTGGGCAGAGCTGCAATGCTGACAGGTGACATGGAAATATCCAAGTTGATGTTTTATGTGCAGCAGGTTGAAGAGGAGAAGCAGAAGGACATAAAAGAGTGTAGAAATAACAGAGCTAAGATAGGGAATGGGTCCAAGCAGCAGAAGAGTAATGCCAACCGGTCATCCTTACAAAAGAAAAAGATAGGTCATGCCCCATCATCTGCTAGTGCACCTACACTTAAGAAAATATGTCAGTACTATGTTCAGACTTCAAGAGCTAAACATGTATATTAACCGAGTAGTGTTTTGGGGGGGTAGTAAGCATCCTGCCTGTGCCAAGTATGGTAGAAACCACTCTGGTGTTTGTCGTGAGGGTTCCACTGGTTGTTTCAAGTGCGGTCAGACCAAACATTTCATGAGAAATTGTCCAAAGAACACGCAAGGAAGTGGTAATAAGGGCAATAGAGACAAATCTTCATGAGTTGCTCCACCATACAGAGCTGCACCTAGGGGAGCTACTTCCGATACTAGCGGAGGACTAAACCGCTTGTATTCACTCAACTCCATAAGCATGAGAACTCGCCAGATGTTGTCACTTGTATGATTTAAGTCTATGAATTAACTGTTTTTACATTACTAGACCCAAGACTGAGCTTACTTTTGTAACTCCATATGATCTCGTGAACTTTGATATTGATCATGTGCAAGTTACTGAACCATTCAGTGTCTCCACACCTGTTGGTGAATCCATTCTAGCAAAAAAAAGTCTATCATGATTGTCCTTTTTCCGTCAATCACAAGAGTATTATGGCTAATTTAGTTGAGTTAGACATGGTAGACTTCGATGTCATTCTTTGTGTGGACTGCCTTCATGTGTGTTATGCCTCAATTTATTGTAGAACTCAAGGAATCAAGTTTTAGTTTCGAAATGAGCCAGTCTTAGAGTGGAAAAGCAGTTAAGCTGTGCCTAAGAGTCGATTCATTTTGTACCTTAAGGCGACGAAGTTAGTTTCTAAAGGGATGTCTATCACTTAGTCTGGGTTAATGACTATAGTGTTGATATACCTCCTATTCAGTCTGTTCCAGTAGTGAAAGATTTCCCAGGAGTCTTTCCAGATGATCTTCCCATAGTCTAGAGAGACATAGGTATATATCTCCTTGCATATACTCGTCTTGTCTCCATTCAACCACATAGAATGACACCAGCAGAATTAAAAGAGTTGAAAGAACAATGGTACATAAGGGTTTCATTCGACCAAGTATATCACCTTGGGGAGCTTCTATCTTATTTGTGAGAAAGAAATATGGTTCCCTAAGGATGTATATAGTTTAGCATCAATTGAATAAAGTCAACATCAAGAAAAAGTATCCTCTTCCAAGGATTGATGATCTATTCTATCAATTTCAGGTGCTTCTTTGTTTTCCAATATTGACCTTCGATTAGGCTACCACCAGTTGAAAGTTAGAGAGTACATCATTCCAAAGACTACTTTTAAATCTAGATATGGGCGTTATGAGTTTTTAGTCATGTCATTCGGGTTGACCAATGCGCCTGCAACATTCATGGGTTTTATGAATAGAGTCTTCAAACCTTATTTAGAAATGTTTGTTATCATCTTTATTGATGGCACACTAATCTATTCAAGCAATGAAAAAGATCATGCTAGTCACCTTAGAATAGTCCTTTAGAGTTTCAAAGATAAGAAGTTATTTGCTAAGCTCTCAAACTGTGAATTTTTGGGTAAGTATGTTGAATTCTTGGGCCATATAGTTTCCAATGATGGGATTAGAGTTGAAACCCAAAAGATAGAAACAGTTTAGAGTTGTCCTAGACCCACGTCTTCAAATGACATAAAGAGTTTCTTGGGTTTTGCTTGCTACGATAGAAGGTCTGTTGAGGGGTTTTCATATATCTTGTCTCCTTTGACCAAGTTGACTTATAAAACTGTTAAGTTTAAATGGTCTAAAGCTTGTGAGAAAAGCTTTCAGGAGTTGAAGAAGAGGTTGACTAATGCTCCAGTCTTGACCTTACTAGAAGGTATTCAAGGTTTTGTGGTGTAATATGATTCATCTATAGTTGGTTCGGGTTGCGTGTTAATACAGAATGACAAGATTATAGTTTATGCCTTTAGACAATTAAAGTTCATGAAAAGAATTATGCAACTCATGACTTAGAATTGGCTGTTGTAGTATTCTTATAGAAGATATGGTCTCTCTATTTGTATTATATTCATGTGGATATTTTCACTGATATCAAGAGACTACAGTATGTGTTCACTCAGAGAGAGATTAATCTCAAACAAAAAAAGGTAGTTAGAACTTCTTAAAGATTCTGACATGAGCGTTCTTTACCACCTATTTAAGGCTAATGTTATTGTTGATACCTTAATCAGGTTGTCTATAAGTACTACCGCCCACCTTAAGGAAGAGAAGAAGGAACTGGCAAAAGAAGTGTTTAGACTTGCACACCTAGGAGTCCGACTCATGGATTTCACAGAATAAGGAATAGAGTTGACAAATGGCACTGAGTCATTATTAGTATTAGAATTGAAAGAAAAGCAAGACCAAGATCCCATTTTGCTAGTAGAAGGAAAATGCTCATAAGCAAAAGGTATTATCTTTTGAACAAGAGGTGTATGGTGTGCTAAAGTATCAAGGTAGATTGTGTGTGCCTAGGGTGGATGGACTACAAGATAGGATCACGGAGGAAGCTCATAGCTCTAAATATTTCATTCATACGGGTTCCACAAACATGTACCGCAATTTGAGAGAGATATATTAGTGGGAAGGTATGAAAAAGGACATTGTTGAATCTATTGTCAAGTTCCCAAATTGCAAGCAAGTGCAAGTAAAACACCACAGTTCTGGAGGGTTGGTCAGAATATAGAACTTATGGAATTGAAGTGGGAGATGATTAATATGGACTTCATCACAACCTAACCAAGGTCTTGCAGGCAACATGATTAAATATGGGTGATTGTCGATAGAATGAAAAATCATCCCACTTAATGCAAGTAAAGACCACTCATTTGGTAGAAGATTATGCAAAGTTATATATTCAGCAAGTGATGAGACTTCATGGAGTCCCAGTTTCGATAATTTCAGGTAGAGGTGCACAATTTACTGCACAAATCTAGAAATCCAGAAAGATTTGGGTTCAAAGTTGAACTTAATAACTTCTTTTCATCCTCAGAGGGATGGGAAATCGAAGTGTGATATCCATACCCTAGAATATATGTTGAGGTCTTGTGTGATTATTTTCAAGGGTAATTGGGATGATCACCTACCTCTCATAGAGTTTTCTTACAACAACAGTTATCATTCGAGCATCCAATTGGCTCCATATGAAGCTTTTTAGGGGAGAAGATGTAGATCTTGTATTGGATGGTTCGAGGTTGGTGAATCAGGGTTAATAAGACCAGATCTTGTTCACCAATATATGAATAAGATGAAGGTAATTCAAGACAGATCGAAAATGGCACAAAGTCCTCAAAAATCCTAAAGATATGTTAGGAGAAGATCGTTGAAGTTCAAAATGGATGATTAGGTATACTTGAAGGTTTCACCCATGAAGGGTGTTATGAGATTCAGTAAGAATGGGAAACTTAGCCCCGATATATTGGATCTTATCGCATAGCCAATAGGATTGACAATGTAGATTACGAGTTAGAGATACCACAAAAGTTGGCAACAATTCATCTGGTATTTCATATCTCTATGTTGAAAAATTGCATGGGAGATCCTTCATTGATTGTACCAACTGAAAATGTTGGGATTAAGGATAGCTTATCCTATTAAGAGATTCCGATTCATATGTTAGATCTCCAAGTTCTCAAGTTGAGAACAAAGGAGGTTGCGTTATTCAAGGTCCTTTGGAGGAACTAATTCGTTGAAGAAGAAAATCTGAATAGGATATGAAGAAGAGATATCCCCATCTCTTTGAATCCAAAGAGATTGCAGATCAAGGTATGAATTCTCTTCCTAGAACTTTATAAACTATGAGTAAGCATGTGATTACCTGCTTTTGTTTGTTGAGTGTTGAACTTGATGTTACTATCCTTAGCTTAGTGAAAGATATCTCATTAGAGTAAGAATGATCCCAATGGTAAATATTGTACCATATCATAATTTGAAATAACAAGAAATAAGCTAAGAAACTAAAAATATTCATATTTGGAAGAAAGGGAAAATTTTGGAAAAAACTGACTGAGTTAAGAAAGTGACTTTTGGTCATTTTCAAATGACCAAAACTTCTAGATGAGGATGATTTATGGTTATATCCTGATATGGCTAGAGAGATATTTCCAATGCCATCAAGTGTACGCCTTTTCGATATCATATGAGGAAGATACACCTTTCGAAAGTTGGGTTGTTTAAGTAAAGAAAAGTCCAACGTTTCTTCCTACAATTTTAATCGAAATACACTATTTAAGGTTTAAAATCTCTAAAATATAAAAAATTCATTAAAACTACATGAACGACAAGGTGAAAAAACTATTAGTCCCAATAAGATGTAAATGGCTTGGGGTCAATATATAAAAGTTCTGAATGACAAAAGAAAAAAGCCTTCACAAAGAGATGACACAGAGGGTCATTAGACCTTGGCACTATTCAAAAACAAAACCACGTAGCCACGAAGTTTTTTGACGTCTAAAAGTTTGAATCACCCAAAATGGAGCTTAATTGAGGGAGATATCACCAAACAATCTTCTGTATAAGAACACATCATAGATCGCATATGGTCTCACTTTAAGAAATGAGATGGATTAGTTCATCCTAATTTTTAGGTAAAGGGTCAAGATTGTGGCCCACTAATAAAATTTTCCTTGCAACCATGGAGATAAACCTTCATGATCATAGTGTCCAAAGGTGCTCAACACGACTTAGGGTCTTATCAGATGACGACAAGTAGAGAATAAGAATGCAAAGGTAAAATGAGATACACCTTGATAATTGTGCTAAGGCCACGCAATCATAAAGCATACAAGTTAAGCCTTTAAGAATATGGACAAGCCTCACCCACCCACCCCCACCCCCGAACATGAACTCGTTACTGGGTTAAACCAGCTAAGACACATCATATAGTTTGTCCATTTCTAGAATTCTCCAAAGGATGCTCAGGATTTATTCAGAATCCTATGCACACAATCAAAATATGCTATCAAACCAAATTTAAAATTTTCAAAACTTCAAACCAATGTCATCATAGAAAAAAGTGAGTCACGCCCAATCTCCATTTTTGCCAAAATGAACAATGGGTCTTGAAATTGGCTTAGAAGCCACATGATTCACACAAAGTGCAGCTAATAGAACATTTATAATTACATTTTCGAAGTCATTTTCATGAACTTTTGACTAATATCAACTGTTAATGTTTCATAAGCTCTAAAACAAATAAATTTGCTTAAAATTCAAATTAACAACCATGTGACAAGGATGCAAGTTTGACTCAACAATATTGGGGCATAAAGCGAAACTGAAGAGAGAGACCCTAATATTTTTTTCAGCAAAAACTATTATTTAAAATCTACTTTTCTAGCTATATTATATACGAAGTCATTAGGTAGTGTTCCATGATCAATTTGTTTTAATATTTCTTTTCCAAATGGTAATATAGCTAATTCATTCAAGCTATCTTGAGACTTCGTTGATCTTAAAGAAGATTTAATCAATTTAAATTTTGAAAAACTTCTATCGGCTGATATAACAGTTAAAGAAACTGTTGACATTATTCTATAAGAAATATGCATACTTGGACAATATCTTACATGTTATTTGATTGAGTATTTTCATAAGATCATTATATTATACTTGTATTATTTTCCTTAACACTTCTAATAAAAATAAATAAATCTAAATCATCAATATCTTACATGTTAAAGAAAGTTCTAGGTTAAGACAATATTTTGAAATTCTCATCATATCTTGATCTCAATAATTTACCACTAAATAAGAAATCAAAAATATTTTCATATGATTTAATTAGTTTGAATTTATTATGAAGTGAAAAAATAGTTTGATCTACTCTACATAAATAAAGCAATAAACACTAAAGGATTCTTCAAGAGACTTGGTGAATTCGCTATCCATATTTACATCAAATTGTTTCTTATAAAATTCAAGTTTATTTTCATCTCATATGCAATTTCCTGATAACAAATCATAACACTCATAAGTACCCCAGCAATTGATTTTTTTAAAAATGGCCCCCAAAATATATGAGGCCCCAAGCAATGGCTTTAGTTTCTTAGGGATTAAGACGGTCATAAACGAATTAGGTCGCTATAGAAATGCGTGTAAGACGTAATAATGCTTTTTTTAGGTCACACACACACACACACACACACAAGCTCCATTTTTTTTGCCAAAATGAACAATAGGTCTTGAAATTTGCATAGAAGCCTCAGGATCCATACAAAAGGTCCTTCTAAACCAAACTCAATGTTGTGGAACTAATAGAAACTTTTGATTGATGTCAACTGTTTCTGTTTCAAAATCTCTAAAACACATAAATTTGTTGAAGGATCAAATTAACAACCATGTGACTGGGATGTAAGGCCGAATCAGCAACATTGGGGCCATAACGCGAAGCTGAAGAGAGGGACCCTAATTTTTTTCATCATTTACTTTTATGTAAAATCTACTTTTCTAGCTATATTAGATGCGAAGTCATTAAGTATTGTTTTATGATCAATTTGTTTTAATAATTATTTTTCAAAAGGTAATATAGCTAATTCATTCAACCTATCTTGATACTTTCTTGATCTTACAGAAGATTTTATTAATTTAAATTTTGAAAAAATTCTTTCTGCTTATGTAATGGTTAAAGAAACTGTTTACATTGTTCTATAAGCAATATGTGTGTTTGGAATAGAATCAAGTCTTTTTATTTGGTTTAGTATTTCCGTTAATCATTATCTTCTACTTGTATTGTTTACCTTAACATTTTTAATACAAAAAATAAATCTAAACCATCAATGTTAGAACAACTATTACATGTTAAATAAAGTTCTCAGTTAAGACAATATTTTTAATTCTCATCATCTCTTGATCTCAATAATTTACCAATAAATAAGAAATCGAAAATATTTTCATACGCTTTAATTGGTTCGAATCTATTTTAAAGTGAAAAAATAGGTTGATCTACCCTACATATATAAAGAAATAAATACGCAAAGATTCTTCAAGGGACTTGTGTCTTCGCTATCCATATTTACATCAAAAAGTTTCTTATGAAATTCAGGTTTATTTTCATCTCAGATGCAATTTTCTTTGCACAAATCATAACACTCATTAGTACCCCAGTAATTGATTTTTTTGAAATGGGCCCCAAAAATATATGATTCCCCAAGCAATGACTTTAGTGGCCTAGAGTTTAAGACAGTCATAAACGAATTGGGTCACTATAGGAATGCTCGTAACCCTTAACGATAAGATGAAGTCATTTTCATATAAATGACCTAGAGGGTTGTTCCGTGTATATACTTGGCCAATTCATTGTGTGCATTTTACTATATAAGTAATAAGAATCTGACCAATTAATTATGAACGTGCTTTCTATATATCCATTTGTTATTTCATAATTGACACCCATTTCTAAATACGTTTGTGGTGACATCCCACCCTATTATTGTGATGACACATGGTGTGAATGTGGGAAACAACCTCCTCAAAGTCAAGTTTAATAAATTGAAAAATTAATTTTTCATGGGATGAAATAAAAATAAATAATAAAAGTTGGGCCGCTTTTTTTCTTCCTTTCAAAATATATTATTGGAATTAACCTCCTATATTTCAGTGACTTACAACAAGGCATAACTAAATAGTAATTCTTATTGCATCCTTCTTCATGTCCCATACCTTTCTTCGGATTAATAGTATATTTTTCAAGAGGGATGTTTGATGATTAAAACATTTCTTTTATTTTTTTTGAAGTTAAACTAACATGAAAATTATTAGTTAAAGACCAAATAACATTTTATTTTAAGAAAAATATTACAACGTATAAACTTCAAACTCTTAGCCTCTATTTGATGTTAAGATACTTTATTCTCTAGATGAGTAATTTTTTACATTGAAGATATTAATTTTATGTTTAAATATATTTTGTAATTCCATCATTTTAGTCAAAGGAAAAATTACATAATTATATTTTTTTCTTTCATTGAATGATAGTTTGACTTTATTCGGTTTTTTTGGTAGAAGGAACATAAGATAAAAATAAAATAGTTATATTACAGATTCACAAACTATATATAGACAGACAGAAAGACAGACAGACAGACAGATGGACAGATGGACAGATAGACAGATGGACAGATGGACAGATAGACAGATAGACAGATGGACAGATGGACAGATAGACAGATAGACAGATACACAGATAGAGAGATAGACAGATAGACTGATAGATAGATAGACAGACAGACAGACAGACAGACAGACAGACAGACAGACAGATAGATAGATAGACAGATAGACAGACAGACAGATAGACAGATAGATAGATAGATAGATAGATAGACAGACAGACAGATAGATAGATAGATAGATAGATAGATAGATAGATAGATAGATAGATGGATGGATAGATGGATGGATGGATGGATGGACGGATGGACGGATGGACGGATGGACGGACGGACAGACGGACGGACGGACAGATAGACAGATAGACAGATAGACAGATAGACAGATAGACAGATAGATAGATCTAAATAACATATTACTTTAAGAAAAATATTTACAACTTACAAACTTTAAATTCTTTAGCCTATATTTGATTGTGCGATACTCAAATCCCTAGATGAGTAATTTATTACATTGAAAAAATTAATATTTATGTTTAAATATATTTTGTAATTCCATCATTAGTCAAAGGAAAAATGACATAATTATATTTTTTCTCTTTCATTTAATGCTAGTTTGACTTTGTTAAATTTGTTTGGTAGAAGGAACATAAGATAAAAACAAAATCATTATACTACAAGATTCAAAAACAATATATATTTATTAAGTACTCAATTAAATGTACTATAACTAGGACACAATGAAATCAAAATATCATCATCAAGTGACTTACTATGCATAAAAAAGTTTTAAGATATCGCTTTCTAAGTGTGGGTTTTTCCTCATGTTTATGATGATAGGGTTATGTAAGTCTTTGACTTGATTTGATTTATGAGTAATGGAGTATCATGCACTTCTCTCTAATATTTCTAAATTAATTTTGAAAAAAATTTTATGCTTAAATATGAAATGTGTTTTCCTATTAAACGTAGATCCTAATATTTAATTTGATAGGTGTCTCACCAAAGTTTGAAGTAGAAGACATTCCCAGATGTTGTTGCAAGATAAACGTAGAATGTAAACGTCTTTGTGGCGATATACCTCCCTATTATTGTAATGGTGAATGGTGTGAATGTGGGCATCAGCCTCCCAAACGTCGAATTACACAAACTAGTGACAACAAAGATTAAAGAATTAAAATTTCATAGCATGAAATAGAAAGGAATAATATATTTGGAATTTAATTTATGTTTCAATGTAACTTGAAACATGGCATTAACTAAATAATAATGCTTATTGTTTTATTTCGTTCTGTTTCTATGTAACTGTCAACAAGGCATTAGCCAGTTAAGAAAGCTTATTGTTTTCTTCTTTATGTAATACTAGGTAAATTGCCCGTGCGTCGCGCGGTCATAAATAATAATTGCGTTAAAATTGTAAATATTTTTCTACTAATATCCATACATTTTAATGGGAAAAATAGGTTCATTAAAAAAATATTAGCAATATTCCAACATGAATTGGATTATTTTTCATTAGTACATAACCCAAGAATCTCTAATAAATGAATTAATCATGAAAAGGATTATGCACAAGTGCCCCCTCAACCTATGCACGAAATCCCAAAGACACACTTATACTATACAAAAATTCTATTACCTCCCTCAACTGATTTTATTAATAATTTTCTACCAATTTTGGCATGCGTGGCACCATCTTATGGGCCCAACGTTCGTTGACTTTTTTTAAGCTAGTGTCACGTAGGCCGAAAAGGGGTAGTAAATTACTTATAAAATAAGTTTAGCTGATTAAGGGCCCGTTTGGATGGGCTTAATAAAAGCAGCTTTAAAAAAGTACTTTTAAAAGTGCTTAAACTTATTTTTAAAATAA
The DNA here is from genome assembly GCF_036512215.1 of Solanum lycopersicum. NCBI lineage: Eukaryota > Viridiplantae > Streptophyta > Magnoliopsida > Solanales > Solanaceae > Solanum > Solanum lycopersicum. Next base: position 9,182,817 of record NC_090800.1, read on the forward strand.
GCAGTTATGCGTTTGGATAAAAGTGCTGAAGTTGTTATGTCAAACGTGAAAAGGGAAAAATGGATGAAAGAAATGTTAGGGTTATATGGGTAATTTGGAGATTGTATAAAAATATTAAGGGCAAAAAGATAATGTGGTAAACTTAAAACAACTTATAAGCTAAAAAAAAAAAGCACCCCTACCCCAGCTTTTAACTTTTGGCTTAAAATAAGTTTTTTTTAACTTAAAATAAGTTATTTTGAGTATTGCCAAACAGCTAAATAAGTCAAAAACCAGCTTTTGAGTCAGTTTGAAAAGCTTTTAAGCTGAGCCAAAAAGGCTCTAATAGGACCTTAGTATAGTATAATTGTGTCTCTACGATTTTTGGCATAGGTTAAGAGAATACTTGTGCATTTTCCCTTCACGAAATAATAAATCATTGGTTCTTTAATCATATATTTATATTTAAAGAGAACCTTAGGCCCGGCCATGTGGCAAAACCACAAACCAAAATTCTCTTTTAACTTATTTATTTCTCAAAACTAACCTTACTTTTCATGAAAAGTTGTGACTTTTGTGAAACTTTACGACTTTTACAAAAAGTTGTGACTTTTTATAAAAAGTTGCGATTGTTACGAAGAGTTGCGACTTTTATGAACAGTTGCATCTTTAATGAAGAATTGTGACTTTATGAAGAGTTGCAATTTTTATGAGAAAAAAAAATGTAACTTTAATGAAAAATTGTGAATTTTCAAAAGAGTTGATACCTATTTGATAAGGCATAATAAACATTTATTCACAGTCTATAAATAGAGAGATTTTCTCTGACTTTAAAATAAAATAAAATTGAACTTCTTTTTCTTCTTCTTCTTCTTCATCTTCTTCTGCAGAATTATATATTCGTGTACATTGCTCATGTTGGGTGACTGACTCACACCATTGTTTTTGTATCAACAAACTTTTGAATATAATCACTCTATCATGAGAGGATATATTTAAACTTCGGGTAGTAGAATGGACTAATATTCTTAAGGGAAAAATGTACATTAGGTGAGCTCGGTTTTTTGCTTTAAATTTTATTTTATTATTAAATATTATGGTATGTTTTTTACAGTCATAATTTATATTTATTTTATTTATTTTTGTGGACATGTTTTAAACATTGTTGTTTATGTTTATTATTTTGATCATTATGTGGAAGTAAATATATGTTAATCAAGAGTTTGATGTAATCATTAGATAATGGTGTCATGTAGATTAGAATTCTTAAACTTGTAAAATAAATTACTTTAATCTTTATAGAGTTTTCAATCGCTAAAAGTTCTATGAGATGTGCATTAAAGGACTTTCAATGCTAAAAAGTTAGGGTGGTTCAACACTACTTTAGAGTTTTATTTATTAAACTTTCTATCTTACGTATGTATTCAATCGATTAATGACATTCAAAAAAAAGGAATGTAGTGGGATGGTAAGTATTGTAATCAACCTTAATCAAACGTTTGGGGTTCAAATGTTAGGTTGGAGTCAATAAATTTCCCCTCCATAAAATTTAGATTAAATATCCCAACAATAAAGTTTTAACTATATTGGTCAAAACATAAACAATTAAATATATCTTTTGGCTTTCAAAATAGTATCATCGACTGCATATTATTTGAATAAGGCACCTGCCAAGACATCATCTAATCCAAATTATCTAAGCAATATACGTTATTTCATTGAAATACAAGATATGTGTTTTTATATTTTAATTAATTTATCAAGTACGCAAATAATTATATAAGATGTATAATATTTAGATTTTGTATGTAGTGGTGTTGAGTAGGAGAAATTTTTTTTCATAATGAATATAATGTTTTAAAAACTTTTCCAAGATACAATATAGCTAGTGAAACAATTACATATCTTTTGTTAAGACTTTTGTGATGAACAACACAGAAAAATGAAGAATTAATAACAAAATCCATAAACACTTAAAATCAAATCTTTGTCGTTTTAAGATTAAAAAACATTTAATTTCATCTTTGGATAAAATATTCTTGACAATGTATGGTAGGATTGTACCCTCTCAAAGACACATGTATTGTCATATGTTCAGAAGTAGATTATTTACATAGTTCATCACCGCGTGAAGCGCGGAGAATTTACCTAGTTAGAAATAAATGAAAAAAAAATATACAGAGGGATATCATTATAAAAAGAATCATTTAAGTTGCTCAGATTATACAATTGTGATACATGTCTTAGGAAAAAATTCAAAAGTTCGTTAACATATTCAAAAAAGAAATTACGCTTGAACAGGAAAGCAATTATAACTTTTGAACTTGCGTAATGAATTTCTTTAATTAATAGGTGAGAAATTACATATCTATTTAAAAATAGATCATATTAAGTTTATATATAGTAATTTAAGTTATAGAATTTAATATAGAATGTCAAAACATGAATTCTTGGAGCTGAGTAAATAATTATTTTCTTCACAATGAATATACGTACTGTAAGTGTATATTTACAACATAATCGGAGACAATAACTTTGCAAAAATATAAACAACAGAGTGTAAATATGTACTCAAAAAAAACAATTAATATCATATTCATAAATTAATAAGTATAAAAAATATACCAGGATATATAAAATAGAATGCAATAGAAAGGAAAAAATCGAGTTCACTGAATGCAGAATATCCCCTTAAGAAAACTATTACCCTCCAATACCAGGGGTTTAATGAATTACATCCCCTTGTGATGGAACAATTTTATTCACCAATTTATTGATACAAAAACAACAGTATAAGTAAGTTACATAACTGGAGGAAATCAAACAAATATTTAATTTTGTAAAAGTAGAAGAAGAAAATCGGATTTTTAAAAAAAATGAGAGAACATACCTCAATTTATAGACAACAAAGTGTAGTGTGAACAAATGTTTGTTTTGCCTTATTTGAAAGGGTATAACTATTAGAAAAAGTTGCAACCCTTCGTAAAGTTCACAACCTTTCATAAAAGTCATAATATTTCATTAAAGTTGCAATTTTTTCATAAAAGTCACAACTTTTGAAAGACATCGCAACTCATCTTTAAAGATACAACTTTTCATAAAATTCACAAATATTGATAAAAGACCCAACTCTTTCATTAAAGTCGCAACTATTCATACAATTCACATCTTTTAATGAAAAAAGGATGGCTAGTTTTGAAAATAAATAAATTTAAAACGAAATTCTTACTTGTGGTTGCGCCACATAGGCAGGCCAATAATTATATGATACATTTATTTTGATAAATAATTTCATATTCTTATTTCTTTTTAGGAGCATTTCTCTATAATGGTTTTCACTTTTTTTTAGAGTTGAACTCCAAAAAATGTATTTTTCCATAAAACTTTGAAATTCAAATTTAAGTTGAATTCAACAATTTAAAGAACAACATAAAGTTGTTTTCACTTTTTTTGCCCAAAATTACTCACAAAAACTTTTGATTTGTATTCATTGCCAAAGACAACTTTAATTTTAAAATATATATTTTTTTGAAAATAAAATTTAACAAAAAAGTATTGCCAACCATTAAGCTTGATGGCCGGTTGTGCTACTCGATAAGTTTGTCTGGCTGCTGCTCAAGACCTGTAGGTTTGAATGCATTGTCCCCCGACAAGGGGTGCCAGTACAAAATAATAGAGCATGTAAGATATGCTGAAAGTTGACACTAAAGTAAAAGTATTGAACGAAAAGGGAAGGGATGAAATACAAGTAAAATATGCAATCTCCCTATAACAATAAATTATAAGCATATGAAAAGCAATTATGTAACATTGCCCCCATAAGCTTGGTAGGTACAAAAAACACAGTCCCTTTAGGTCCTAACGAGAGTAACAATCGCTAAATACCCATATTAGAACCCTTGCCTGGATCCCAATGACAACATGTTCTAAACCATGTGAACGTACAGCTTCCAAGATTCAATCACTATCTAAAAAATGATCTGTAGAGGCAATTAATTAGAAGTTGTCACTAAATATGTATTCTTAGAGGCAATTAGCGCTCTTTGTATGTGTTCGTAAAGGATTTAGCGACATTTGATCTAATGACATTTAAGTAATGCTGGTAAAGACTTTAACTTCCTTTATTGATGTGTCTAGTTATTGCATCAGAAAGTTATTTTTGTTGTACTGAGTGCAAATTTGAGGCTCTGCCCTGCAAGTACAACATATCTAACCTATAGACATGTACTGCTCTGCCCGTAGACTTGGTCTACCATGATGATAAGCACGGTCTACCCTTCCTTGAGTAATTTCTCACCTATCTTGTCAAGGCCTAGTGGAATGCTCGAGTAGAGATTCTCTATAAACCAGTAAATTGTCGGGGACAGCCGACCCATAAATCTAAAAGGGTAGGAACAATATAAAAATAAATATGTATGCTAGTGTATGTGTTTGTTGAGGCCAAAACAAGCTTCTAGAAGTTAGAAGACAAAATATCAAGAAAATAACAAGTAATCATAATTGATAAAAATGTAATCATCACATGTTTTTCTACTCCACTAATAATGAGTTGAGTGTCAATTGTAGACGTTATGTCATTTGGAGGAAGCCAACAAAGTTGGACAAGGCTACAAGTCAAATAATGTTGATTGAATATCTATATAAAGCTTACATCTTTACGATCATGCTAGAAGAGAAATAATAGTTTTAACGTACATTTTAACAAAGCCGAAAAATGTATGCAACATCTCACAATTTGAAATAGAAGAAATAAGCTAAGAAACTAAAAATATTCATTTTTGGGAAGAAAGGGAAAATCTAGATAAATTGACCAAGTTAAGAAACTGAGTTTTGGTCATTTTCAAATGATCATAACTTCTAGCTTGGAATGAGTTAGAGATAGTTCTTTATATGGTTGGAAAGCACTTGGAGAGATCTTTCCAACGCCGTCGGTTTGTGCATTTTCGATATCATATGAGGAAGATATGACTATCGAAAGTTGGGTTACTTGCGTATGGAAAGTTCAATTCCAGATTTAAGGAAGGGCAATCTAGTTTTTTCACCAATTAATTTCCTATTCGATTTTAGGGATTTATTCGTAACAATAAATTTGCATACAATTAATATTATATTGTATTTTATTTTTTTAGTCAAAGGGTCCAAAATAACCCCAAGAATTTATTAGAATCAAATTAAAAAGCCACTAAAGTTGATGGGTTTTAGGCTCACAGGCCCCAACTCGTGATTCTGGGGAGCTAAAACGGCTTCAGGCGTAAAATTGATCTTCATCTTTGTAGACCTTTATCCAAAGTAGTTTTCCATTCTGTTTGATTTCCTTTTCTAATTTTGGTTTCCGTCTGTTTTTTTATTTTTGTTTAAGTTTATTTCTTTAGTTTATTTTTAAAAGAATAAATAATTTATTATTCACTAATTAAATATTTTTATTAAATAGTTAAGTTTTAACACACAATTTTATTTCCATAATATTATAATGTTATTCTATTATTATATATATTTCATTATGCTTTTAGTTTATAATATATTTACGTTAAATTATTCATAAATTTATTTATTTTAAAAAATGAAATTCTACTCTTCATATGAAATGTAAAGACAAATTCCAAAAATATTATTTATAGACTTTAATTTAGGTTGTAATTTTTAAGTAATTTTTTTTTTTTAGATTTTTTCTCAACTTTTAAAATGTTTAACATGACAATATGTGAATGGCTTGTAGAAGTGCGATGTAAGAATGAAAGTACTTAATAGGTACACCTTTAATGCATACAAGTGTCCTTTTCAACTTTTCACGCGCCTCTCAAGGGTGTAATACACCTTTGATGTCATATAATCAAAAAATACTTAATAGGTACATATTTTGATAAGATAGGTGTTCAATAAGTACAAACCTCAATTGAGATGTTCAACTGAATAATGGGAACAACTTTGAGTCGTTGTAAATAGCTTAAACCTTATTACTATTGTCGTTTTCAGAGAGATAAGTGTCAAAAACACACCTAAACTATTCACTTTTTTGTAGTTTCATACCTAAACTATTGAAAGTATGAGTTTCGTACCTAAACTATTATTTTTTTAGTTTGAGAAACATACCTCAGTGGTGAGTGTAATCCACTCTCTCTTTTATTTGAAAAAACCTTGATTCATGACATTCCACATAAATAAAATATTCCATCTTAACAAAAATTAAATAATAAACTACTAATATTAATAAAAAATTAAAAGATTAAACTATTACTATCCATAAAAAATCTAAAAAATATATATATTTTTTTTAAAAAAATTAAATTATGTCTTTACCCACCCCACCACCTCCTCCATGTACCCCCCCCCCTCCCAACTTCATCCCAAAAAAAAATTGATATTATTTTATTTTTAAAAAAGTAAAAAATTTGACCGCGTCCTATTTTACCCTCTGCTCCTAAATTTTTTCTCCATATTTTTCTCATCTAGTGTTAAATATGTATGTACATATAATTTTAGAATTTTTTTCTACTACTGTACGAATACAACATAAATAAATAAATAAAATCTTGTGGCGGCAAATAAAAAATATATTTGATATGTATATATCATACACAAAATGAGAAAAAAAAATTTGGAATTGGTGGGTTAAGTAGGGTGGGTAGAGATGAGTAAAAATAAATAAATACTTTTATAAAAGAAATTTAAACAAAAAATTAAAAAAAAAACATGTTCAGGGTGAGGGTGGGAACAGTGAGAGAAAGTGATGAAGTGGGGTAAGAGAAATATTTTTTTTACACTTTAATTCATAAAAGAAATATTATTTTTTGGATAATAATTTTTTAATTTTTAATTTTAACTAATACTAAAAATTTATTTATTTTTTGTAAAGTTTGAATATTTTGTCCATGTGAAGTGTGATGTGACAATTTTTTAAAATAATAAAAGAGAGAGTGTATTACACACACCGTGATGAGAGTGATATAAAAGAAAGAGGTGTGTTTTTCAAACTTAAAACTGATAGTTTAGGTATGAAACTCACATTGTCAATAGTTTAGGTATGAAACTCAAAAAAATGTATAGTTTCTGTGTGTTTTTGACAATTATCTTTTTTCAGAATATCTCGGTTGCATATTTACCACTTGTTCATAGCATAACTCATGTTATGCAGAACAATATTTCAAATTCAACGCGTCGAGCATATTATTTCATAAGGTAGGTTCATATGCTCAATATCCAGCTCGTGGCTAGCATAATTTTCAGTCAGCACAACAACTATATTGGTGAGTCCTCACCCATCAAGGAAGACCCTCATATGTTTATTTCAATTATTTTTATTTTTGTTTTTTAGAAAATTAGAGTTAGCTAGGGGTCTATTGATATACCGTGGTTTCACGGTATAATTAATACTTTTTCCTTAAGTTTAGTGTGTCCGAAAGCCCTTTTTGTGCTAATTTTGATATAAGTTTTTCTTTGTTTTGCAGGAAATCTGTCTAAAGCTGAACGCGGAGATTTTGAGCGAAAAATGCAGAAGAGACCACCTACGGAGCTTATGACGGTCCGTCGTGCTTGTGACGGTCCGTAGGTGGCAGCGTAGAGAAGCTGCTGAAGGAAGATGGGGAAGTCTGACCAAGTGTGGGATTACGAAGCTTGTGACGGTCCGTCATGGATATGACGGTCCGTCCTGCAGGTTCGTCGCGAAGATCAGAGAAGTGATCCCAGTACCCAAATTCCAAAAGTTGAAGTATTTCGTAATGAAGACCCTCGACGGACCGTCGTGCCTGTGACGGTCCGTCACACTTGCCGTCGAGGGGAATGAAGAAAGCAGCAGAAGAATTGCACCCAAGTATGGGGCGACGGAGCCCACGACGGTCCGTCATGACCACGACGTTCCGTCGCGTGGTCCGTCGATCCAGCCGCGTTTTGGCGTCGTTGCCGGGGAATTTAGCTTTTAGATTAACTTTAACTTCTTACTATAGTTTAGTTGATATTTTCTGGATTTTACTTTGTTTTATTATTTTTGATTCCTTTTCAGAATTATCCTCCTTGTATGCCAAATACACGGAGAGGAAGAGAACCGTTGTTCCCCTACTATCACGAGCTAGAACGTACACTGCGAAACATGAATCGTAACTTGGGAATCAATGATGGGGATCCAAACCAGAACATCCCAGCTCCGGCTGATGTTCATGGTCAGATGTTATCCGATGCTCCGGGTGAACATCAACAGAGGGGACAGAATCCCGCTCCACGGCCCCAAGCATACTACAGAGGCTATGATAACATAGCGGATTCGGACGGGCCACTAGTTTTGCCTCCTCTACCTACAGGCCACACTTTTGTGGTAACTAGTAGTCTGATGCAAATGCTCACTGCCAGAGGTTTGTTTTCAGGGCTACCTTCTGAGGATCCACATGCCCATATAGCTAAGGTAAGGGCAGTGTGTAAGAGTTGTGTGGGGAGGACTGATTTGGATCTAGATGTAATAGGTCTCAGAGTGTTTCCTCTCTCACTAACGGGAGAGGCTGCTATGTGGTTTACTGAGCTCCCATATAACTCTATTTTCACCTGGAACCAACTACGGGATGTCTTCTTAGCACGCTCCTATCCAGTCTCCAAGAAATTAAACCACAAAGACAGGGTGAATAACTTTGTGGCACTACCAGGAGAGTAAGTTAGTAGTTCTTGGGATAGATTCACCTCATTCTTGAGAAGTGTCCCAAATCACCGTATTGATGATGAGTCACTAAAGGAGTACTTCTATAGGGGACAGGATGATAACAATAAAGCGGTGTTGGACACTATAGCAGGTGGATCTTATAGAGAATGCCCTTATGCTGAGATTGCTGAGAAATTAGAGAAAATCTCCCGTAACAAGAAAGCTTGGAGTACTAGGAAGTCCGATATAGGGAGAAACACCTTCGTAGTGCAGTCCACTCACAACCCAGCCACAGATGAAATTCGTGAGGAAATGGCTCAGATGAGAACTGAGCTTGGGTTGGTACTAAAACATGTCACTGGGGGTGAAGAGAAGATAAATGCAGTCAATTACTTGGCTAAACCACCACCCCCTAACGGTGAATGTTACTATGAGGAGGATTCCTATGCAGTCAATGAACAAATGGCGGGTTTCCGACCAAGCGCCCAAGGCTCAAATCAAGATAATTGGCGCCAAGGTCAAGGTAACCAAGGTCGGAACTATGGTAACTACAACCGTGAGGGTCATTATGTCCGAGATGGTAACTACAACCGCGACAACAACTTCAACAGGAGTAACTATGGTAATAGAAACGACAGGAGTGGACCCTATGTTCCTCCTCAAAATCGTGAAGTTACTCCTAGGGATAGTGGAGATAGTATGGCGCGAGTAAGGATATGTTGCACAAAATGATGAGGAGGTTCGATGCTAGTGATGAGCACATTAAAGAATTAAGGGGTGAGTTAGCTAGTATTGGGCAAAAAGTGGACACACACGCAATTTCGATTAAACAAATCGAATTGCAAGTGGCCCAATTATCTGCGACAGTGAACACACGGCAACCGGGCACTCTTCCTAGCAACACTGTCCAAAATCCAAAGAATGATGCACACTGTATGGCAATTACTACTCGGGGTGGTAGGCAAACCATTGACCCACCCATGCCATCTGCTGAGAAAAATGTAAGAAAGGATAATGATAAGGTGGAAAAGGGTAGTGGTGAAACAGATGAAAGTAATGGAACAGATGCAGAAGTACCTATAAAGGTAATCCCCATGCCTAGGCCACTACCACCCTTCCCTCAGAGATTAGTGAAAAAGACTGAGGATGGTAAATACCGGCGCTTCATAACAATGTTGAAGCAACTCTCTATCAATGTCCCTTTGGTAGAAGCTCTAGAACAAATGCCCGGTTATGCCAAATTTATGAAAGATCTGGTCACCAAGAAAAGATCGGTCACGTTTGAGGATGATGATAGATTGCAACATTGTAGTGCTATCGCTACAAGATCCCTAGTACAAAAGAAAGAAGATCCGGGTGCGTTCACTATTCCTTGCACAGTTGGGTCATTACATTTTGCGAAAGCATTATGTGATCTGGGGGCAAGCATAAATCTAATGCCCCTCTCAATTTACAAGAAGTTGGGTTTGGGGGATCCAAAAACCACTGCGATGCGGCTACTGATGGCCGATCGGACTGTGAAAAAGCCCATAGGGATACTCGATGATGTGCTAGTAAAAGTGGAGTCATTCATCTTTCCAGCAGATTTTGTGATTCTTGATTGCGAAGTCGATTTCGAGGTGCCCATTATTCTTGGGAGGCCATTTCTTGCTACAGGTAGAGCCTTAGTTGACATGGAGAAGGGACAGATGACATTTCGGTTGAATAATGAAGAAGCAACCTTCAACATTTGTAGGACCATGAGGCAGAGTGGTGAACTCCAATTGGTATCTGCCATATCCCACAAAGAAAAGATGAAGAAGAGGACTGAACAAAAATTTGCAAAACAAGAGTTCGTGGTTGGGGATTTGGTACTTGTAGACAGTTCTGGAGTGCCTTGTCTTCCAGGTAGGCTCAAGTCCAAATGGACTGGCCCTTACTTGATTACCCAAATATTCCCTCATGGGGCAGTTGAGTTAAAAGCCAAGGAGGGAGTGCGGTTTAAGAAGAATAGAGATAGAATAAAACTCTATTTTGGGCATAAAGCATCGGGGAATAAAGTGATAGAGGCATGCCATCTTGATGAAGTCTGAGTAATCAAGTGGCCCCAGTCGTGCCGCGACGTTAAATCTGGCGCTTGTTGGGAGGCAACCCAATACCTGCCGTCTTTTTAATAATGGTAGCATTTTTCTATAAATGGATTTTAAATTTGCAGGCACATCACCAGGAAATTCTGCAAAAAACTACTCCGCAGTAGCCACTGACGGATACAACAACGGACCGTCGCGTGTGAAACGGACCGTCGTATGCACCGTCACACCAGGTACGTATTTCTGTCATTATTTGAAACTAGGGCACACACGACGGACACCACTACGGGGCGTCGCATTTGCGATGGACCGTCGTCGGGGTACCGTCGCGCGATTAATGAAATTAACCCGACCCGACCCTGCTGGACCCCTTTTCAAAATTTAACCGTTTATACTCCCATCCCTCCATATTCCACCCCATTACTTGCACTCCCTCTCATCTCCCCTCTCTTTTCCACTTCCACACTTCCCCCACTTCCACAATCTCCCCAACCTTGTTACTATCAGTTACTTGTCGGTGCTGCTGTTTTTGGTATCTACCTTGCCACCTGAATCATTCCCCACTTGTGTTTTCTCCATTTCCAAGGTATGTGTCTCTAAATTTATACTCATTTCTCTTGTATTTTTGTTTATTAGTTATTATTTCGTTTCTAGTCGTCTCTTGTTACCATGATATGATTATGTCTAGACCTAGGCTCTAAATGTTTGAATTTGCCATGATAATAACTCCATACATAGGTGATTTCACAATAATAGTTTACTAAGTAGTTGGGATAGACACATAGAGGTCCACAACACTACACGACCATATGTGTTCATTGGGGTTGCTTAGGGTACTTACAGTTCTATCTCTGATATTCAGAACGAGACCCCAATGACGGTCCGTCGTATTCACGACGAACCGTCGTAGGGTCCGTCGCATAAGCCCTAGCACCCTCCCCAATGACGCCTGTGACGGACCGTTGTCCTCACGACGGTCCGTCCTGCATGGTCGTCCTGATGGTCAGAGACCCCTTTGAAAAGGGTCTCCAAAAATTTTCCAAGTGTCCAACGATGGACACTTGCGACGAACCGTCACACCCACCACGATCCGTCCTGCACGACCGTCATGATGGTCAGAGACCCCTATGATAAGGGCCTCCAAAGATTTTCCAAGTGTCCAACGACGGCCACTTACGACGGACCGTCACACCCACGACGGTCCGTCCTGCACGACCGTCATGATAGTCAGAGAACCCTCTTCTGAGGTTCTCGCATCATTTTCTAAGTGTCCAATGACGGACCCTTACGACGGACCGTCATACCCACGACGGTCCGTCCTGCTTAACCGTCATGATGGTCAGCGACCCCTCCTTCAGGGTTCCTTATATATACATATACCAAGTATAACACGACGGACATCATGACGGTCCGTCATAGTCACGACGAGCCGTCATAGGTCCCGTCGTGTGGTAGAGTTTCAATATTACTAACACATTTTTTTTAAAGTTTCATGTCATATGATCTTGCCTGATTTGATTGCCACTACTCATACTAACATTGCCCCTTTACAGCTACTATCGACTATGGCACCCAAGCAAGACCGCACTTATGCACGCGGGCGATCTAAGTCTGTCGCCCCGTCTGCACGCTTGATTATCAGGTCTGATGATGAGAGGGACCCTGAATACATGCCCCCAGGCACCTCCGCTCCTTCCCGTGCTACACGTGCCCCCAGAGCCATACCCAAGACGGTGGCGTCCGGCGTAGTCACTGCCTCCCAATCTGATGAGGAGCGCACACTGACCGGCACACCCTCTGGGTCGGCCACAAACGAGGAAAGAGCATCTGGCTCCTTGGGAGCATCCTGGTCTGAGGAAGCTTCAGGATCTGCTAAGGTTCCCGCACCCGCCACTGCTGCAGCGTCGGCCTTGTCTGATGAGGCTGACAGTTCAGACTCCACATCCGGCGCACCACCCCCGGACCCCACCCCAGCCTCTGACCAGCCAAACCGGTGGTGCATTGAAGGCCAGTTTAAGGTTTACTCCGATGCGAAGTTCTTGACCGATAAAGGAGTAATGACTCGAACACTCACCCTGGAGCGGCGGGTACTTACAGGGAGTCTCCCCTCGATGCCGGAGATCCACCACATATTCACCTGGCATCGCCTAGAGTGGACAGCCCGTCTCTTGGGACGATACAGTGAGAAGATGGTCCGAGAGTTCTACGCGTCCTACGTAGCGACTCTCCGATCACAGATCGACAGGCGGGCTGCTCCCGCGAAACAGGCCCCATTGGAGCAGGTTCTAGTCCGGGGCGTGCAGGTTGACATTTCCCTGCTCGCCATCCGCCGGTTCCTATACGGCGAGAGTGCAGATGCTACTCGGACCACCATCACTGCCGAGTTTGACTACCGCTGGCAGGTAGTGAAGGATGGACAGTCCCTGCGAGAGCCAGCACTGAGGGAGACCACCAAGCGGTGGATGGCCCTACACTTATCAGTCGACGGAGAGGGTGCAGATTGGGTCACCGAGCCGAAGGGGGACATCAAGAAGGCCAACCTCACGTTCGTTGCCAAGTTCTTGTGGCTGCTCGTGCGTCACTGCCTTTCCCCCACAGCTACTGATAACATAGTCACCTGGGATCGAGCAGTGCTGATGGCGGCGATGATAGCCGGCTTCGAGGTGGACTATGCATGGCTTCTCCAGGCAGTCATGCACGAGAGGGCATTCAAGGTCACCACCACCTACCCCTTTCCGTGCATGATCTTTGCCCTTTGCAGGTCTGCAGGTGTGCCCATATGGCACATATATCAGTTGAGGACCCCGCCAGGTACCGTTGACGTCGGCCTCATCAGAGACGAGGCCAATGAGTTGGCCCCACGTTGAGGGCCCCGTCCAGAGCTGCCACCACTATCTGATGACCTTGCGGATACGGTGGCCCAAGCTTGCACAGCTACACAGGAATCCACGGACACTACCCCGGTCGAGTCTATCCCGGGTAGCAGCACAGCCCCTCTACCGACACCGGCCCCGCTTGCCCGAGTCCAAAAACTGGAGGCACAAATGGCCACTCTTCTGCATCATATCCAGCCGTGAATGCAGAAGTCTATTGCTGAGTCAGAGGCGCGTATGGAGAGGCAGATGCAGCGGAAGATTGCTGAGGTTAACCAGCGCCTTGATGCCTTTGAATTGAGAGTATTAGCTCGACTAGCCCCTCCGGTAGATGTGTCGACTCTCCAGGCTGCAGTCGCCAGTCTTCGTGCAGACATCGACACGATCCTAGCGACAAGAGTGTCAGAGTCTGTCGAGCCTGCTGAAGATACTGTATTGGCGGCTTTGTTTTCTACTCCAGACGTTCCCCCATCTTCCCCGAGAGAGAGTGCCAAGAGGCGGAGGGGTCGATCAGAGGATGAGGCGCGAGCAAGAAAGAAGGAGCGTCGAGAGATGGAGGCCGCGAGGAGAGCCTCACTTGCTGAGGCGGAGGTACACCAGATCAGAGCATCACAAATAGCGGCTGGGGCATCTAGCTCCCGCACTGTAGAGACAGCAGGAGGCACTACTGAGGGTGCAGTTGTTGCTGAGGACATCACTGAGGGTGTCCAGATTGCAGAGGATATGGGTTCTGGGAAACCAGACCCACCAGCTTGTTGATCGACGGCGTTATGCGCCACAGGTTTGCTTCACCTACCCCTCTAATCTTTAGATTTTTTTTATGCATTGGGGACAATTGCATGCTTTTTTGTTGGGGGTGGGGTAAATGGAAAGTGTGTGTTAGGGTGAAGTCTGAGTAGCCCAACTCACTATCCTCTTTTGGGGTTTTCTTGCTTGTGTTCTTTTTCCCCAAAAGACTGATTACATTTTCTGTTGAACCGGCACGTTATATCTTTTGTACATAGTTTAACTCTAATGCATGATGGCTGAAATGATATCCCGATAAAACTGGAAAAGGTTGCATGAAAAGGCGTAGTAACTGATAATTGTGTGGATCTAAACATGAAATAGAGTTACACCATTGCACTACCCTAAGCCTTCAAGTCGAACTAGGTGTCTGATAATCTGGTATAGTGATGAGATGTCAAGTGAGTGTGAGGAAAGTTGAATAGTCCACTACTGATACTGAGCTAGAACTTGCCTGGTTAGTCCTGCTAAAAGTAAGTTGTAACTTACAATTAGGAAAGGATCATAGGCCCTTATTCAATATAGCCCATTTCTAGCCTAAATAAAAGAAACCAAATGAAAGTTATCCTTCGTTGATCCAAATAATTTGAGCTTAAAATTAGACCTTTCTTTTTCACCCCAACTGATCTTTTCTGGGAACAATATGTTTTCCCTGGTCCCTCCTTGGACATGTGCACCTCAGCTTATGCCAAATGCATACGTTGAGGGTGGCTAATGTATAAACAACCTCATTATGGCCCTGACCCGATTTTGGGTATTGTGTACCTTGACTCATGGCAAAGCCATGAGTTGAGGGTGGCTGTTTTGAGGAATGCTCTGGAAAGTGGGGTTGAAAGAACAAAGAGAGAGAAAGAACAAAAGTAAAGTGACTCAAGAACTCGTTGAAAAAAATATTCAAGAATTACAAACAAGAAAAGAAAAGAGTCACTTACACAAATGAAGAAAGAAGGGAAACAGCAAGGTGAAAGAATAGGAGAAACTGGGCGATATAAAGTGATATAGAGCGGAAGGTTTAGCCGATATGTCAAGAAGGGCAAATAGTCACTAAAGTATACCTAAATATACCCTACCTGACTCTGAGCCTACGTTACAAGCTAAAAAAGTCCTATCGTGATCCTAAGGGTTGTATAGCGAACTTAAGGAAGTGAAAATAAGGGCAAGCTTATGGCAATAGGTATGAATGAGTGTGACTTTGTTCTGAGAGCGAGTGTTGAAATGTAATCCTTATACTCAAACTGAAATCATCGTGTGAAAAAATGAGGATTTTGTTCTAAAGTGAGGACACTAGTTGCAATACCGGAATTATTAGCACCTCGGTGAGAAATTGAAGAGGATAGGTGTTAGTGCATGGTGAGTCTGTGTCATGTTCGAATCCAACAAAAGTCAAGCCTAATAGTGATAGCATGCATAGATTTGATGGGATTAGTCGGGATTGATAGCCAAATGATTGCAAAGGATAAAACATGGATACTATTGTACAAAGATTGTGTAGTGAGTCATAGTGCGTTGCTTGAGGACAAACAACGAATTTAAGTTGAGGGTGTTGATATACCGTGGTTTCACGGTATAATTAATACTTTTTCCTTAAGTTTAGTGTGTCCGAAAGCCCTTTTTGTGCTAATTTTGATATAAGTTTTTCTTTGTTTTGCAGGAAATCTGTCTAAAGCTGAATGCGGAGATTTTGAGCGAAAAATGCAGAAGAGACAACCTACGAAGCTTATGACGGTCCGTCGTGCTTGTGACGGTCCGTAGGTGGCAGCGTAGAGAAGCTGCTGAAGGAAGATGGGGAAGTCTGACCAAGTGTGGGATTACGAAGCTTGTGACGGTCCGTCATGGATATGACGGTCCGTCCTGCAGGTTCGTCGCGAAGATCAGAGAAGTGATCCCAGTACCCAAATTCCAAAAGTTGAAGTATTTCGTAACGAAGACCCTCGACGGACCGTCGTGCCTGTGACGGTCCGTCACACTTGCCGTCGAGGGGAATGAAGAATGCAGCAGAAGAATTGCACCCAAGTATGGGGCGACGGAGCCCACGACGGTCCGTCATGACCACGACGTTCCGTCGCGTGGTCCGTCGATCCAGCCGCGTTTTGGCAGATTTCCAGTTATTAGAATCCTTGTTTAATTAGGTTTTTATTTTTTTTATAAATAGTTCGAAAAACCTCGTTTTTGAGGTTAGACTCTGGGAGATTTAACATCATATTATTAGACTTTGTTTTTCTGAGTTTTTGATTATTGGAGATTCTTACAAGTAACTCTTGTTGATTAATCAAGCAAATTTTCAGACTTTATTCTTTCTCATCAAAGTAAGTACATGACTTCTTATTTTATATATTTGAATATTGTGTTTATGGATATGAGGAACTAAACTCTATAACTAGGGTTGTGGGAACCATAGGCAAATAATGAGATAAACCCTAGCTAAAATAAAAATTCTAGAATAGTGTCTTGCATGTATTAATAATTCTTTCGCTTAGAAATCTTTTTAACGGATGATCAACGTTAGAGCTCGCCTTAATGCTACTTGCCGGACCAAGGAGGTAGATAATAGGAAAAGAATTATTAACATAGATTTAGTGTATACTATCTAATAGGCTAGTATTGATTGGTACGAGGTAATAACTGAGTCAAATATCGAATATGATGCTTAATATGAGGTAAGGATAAGGGTTAGGAAAGCAACACACGTAGCCGGACCAAGGTGCGGAGTGAGATTTTCTAGATGCCGGACCAAGGATTTAGAAATACATAACTTATCACTTTGCATGCAAGATACTAGGAAAGAATTGTTATAGCTAGAATTTATCAAGTTATGAACCTGTGGGGAACACGTAAACCCTAGTTACTTTGATTACTTGATTAAAACTCAACATTAAAAGCTGTTAAGTGTCTCTGTCAAGTTCGTTAGTTATTTTTATTTTATTAGGAAGTACAAAACCCCCCTTTTATGCTTTTACTTTTTAAGAAAGTCATCAACCAAACAATAGTAAATACAAGTTGGAGTTAAGTCTAGACTATTTTCCTCGTGGAAACGATCCCAACCTCACTAGTTGGGTTATTTACTTGACGCGACCGCTTTACTTCTCAAATGAGAAGTAAGTTTGAGCGTATCATCTATCCTAGAAAAAGATTTTAGTAGAGGTTTTGTAAAGAGTCACTTCTACAAAGAGAGGCTATGAAATGTTTTAAAAAATACTTCACTTCTTCTTACATATTGTCAGTCGTGTGATAGAGTTAAACTCTATATAATATCCTTTTAATTTGTGCTCTATGAGCTTTACGGAATAATTGTCTTCTAGAAGAGCATATGTCTGAAGAAACTGGAATGAGGACCAACCTGCACCACTAACTCTAGTAAACCTTCTAAATGAGCAAGTCTCTCGAGATGAATTGGAATTGAGGACACATTTAAAACATAATTTACTCTATACCCACTCATTTTCCTTTTGCATTATTTTTTAGGGTTCAACTTTTTAAAAAGAAAAAAGTGTGGGGTCATGGGTCTTTTTGGCATTTTAAAAACTTTAGGTATATTTTTGAATGTGGGGTCAATGACTTATTTGTTGTTTTTAAAACTTGGAAAAATGATATAACACTACAAAATCTATAATAATGTCAATATATTTTTTAAAATTTATATTCTGATAAAATATAATTACTTCACTACAATCGCGGCGCCTCTCACTACATTTCTTCTTCTCCAAGTTGAACGTATCATCCAACTTTTCATTTCATCTTCCCCATACACTTCTCTTCCAGTATAATCATACACTACTCTTCCTCATATACTTCTCTTCCCCCCCCCCCCCCCCATTAATTTAAACAAACCCTTCAAATACTTATCATCTTTCTCAAATCACGTTTCTCGCTTATAATCTTTCTCAAACCGTTATCTGTTTTTGTTAATTTTTAGCCGTGTTTATTTGGTTATAGTAGTGTAATGATTTAATGACTCTGTGTTCTAAACTGTTTTTCTTTATTTTTCGCCGTATTTCATGAGGTTTTCATTTTGATATGTATATCTGACCGTATTTGATTTGGATCTCAATTCCATTTTTTTTATTAAAAAAACTTATGTTTATCTCACCTATTGATTTTGAATTTTTCACTAAACTTTGATCGATTTTAGTGTCATTTTATGTCAATGTTATTGTTGACTTCTGTTGAATTTGTTGTTGATATTGCATGTTTTATTGGATATTTACTCTTCTTATGTTAAGAACTAGTGATCGATAAATATGTTTTATTTTTAGATTATAAAGAATGACTTAATCTAGAGGTGGAACTAATAAACCATCTGCTTCTTCTGTTGCTCTAAGAAGTAAGAAACGCAAGACTAAAGAAGTTCTGAAAACTTGTAAAAAGAAAAAAATTGTAGTCGAAGAATCCGAGCTAGATTCAATTTCTGAAACAATGGAGGAGATTGGTAACTATCAAGTCAGTAGTGTTAATGCTGCTAATGATAATATTGAGAGTAGTGAAGGAGAAAGTGATAGCGAGGAGAGTAGTAGAGACACTAGTCGAGATGAGGATGGTCCTCTATCCTTGACATATTTCAAGAGATATCTCAGGTGAGTTTTATGACCTACGGATGTGGTTAGTTGTATTAAGATCGTTTCCAACAAAGATCTCTGTTAGATCAAGGATTACAACTTATTGCGAGTTTCATAAAATTTTGATTCAAGAAAAAATTTATAATGAATTTAAGGGTACCTATTTTGGACATTTGAGGCACATTCTGAATTATTATAAGTTTAATGGATAAATTATTAATTACATGTTGCTGCGACGTGTCACAAATGACAAAAAATTGCATGAATATGGTTTTGTGTGAACGATAAGCATGCATGCTTTGGCTTACAAGAATTTGAATTGATTATGGGTCTGAATTGTTCAGCGTACCCTCATGAATCAAAATTGAACAAAGTTTTTAAAAAAGGTACGATTAGACCAGGTTCACACAGATTGATGCGCGTAGAACCAGACCTCTAAATCCTTACTACATCCTAACCAACTAACTTAGGGAGTTAGTGCAGCTAGAAAAGGTTGGGTCTAACCATGTAGGGATCTCGAATATGAAGATTTACTTGAAAGAGTCTTTATCGGATTTAAAAATGAAAAATATTAGGTTTGAAGGATCAAGGGGTAAAATGGTCTTGATCAAGGGGTAAAATGGTCTTTTTCTAGGATAAGGGTAGTATCGTAATTACCCTAAATATATAATTAATTATTTAATTAATAAGGTGGAGGGGCATTTTGGGGAGAGAGGGGTGAAAATTGGCTCTTGAAGTAAAGTCTTACTCCACCCAGGTTCGAACCTAGGTGGAAGCAATGAATTAAATTATTTTTAATTTATGTTGGTAAATTAATGTAATTAATTTATATTTATTGTTTATTATCTTAGTTAAAATAAAAGGAAATCAGATTTTTAATAATTAAATAAAAACCTTAATTTACTAAGTCCTAAACAAGACTCCTCATCCTAATAAAACTCTTCTCTCCCACGCTCATCTCTCTCTCTCACACGTCTGTATCAATCTCACTCATGATTCTCTCTGAGAAATAACTTCAAAAAATAGTAGGTAAACCAAAGTTCTTTAAACTTGAAGAACTCACAGTGAAAATATAAGAAAACAAACGAAATCAATTACGTAGGCAAAGAGAAGTTTGTCCGTCGAGTTGGTGTTGACTTTGAGGGGATTTTGATGTGATCTTGGGTGAAGTTTTTAGGCTGCAAGTCGAGGGTTTAACGTCAAAAAGGTATGGGTTCTCTTATCTCTTGGTCCTTTCCCAAGATACCCCTTAAGGTTCAGATTATTCAGTCCGAAAACTAGGGTTGTTTCCCATTGCATGTCCATGTCACTAGCTCCCATTGAATCATAGGTTGGTTATGTTTGCTGGTAGAAAACTAGGGATGAAACGTGTTTTCGTGATGATTATGTGTTTATATGTATGTTCAAAATTATGTGACTTATGTTTATGTTTTTCAAAAATTATGTGTACGTGTGTGTGCAATGTGAACCGTATGCATGTGCCTCTGATTAAGGCTTTAAAAATGTGATGTTGTGGTTGTATTTGATGTACAAATGATTATGTAATTTGTGATGTTCATATGAGTTGAAATATGGCTGATTTGAGTGATAATCTGTTAGCTAAATGAATCCATGAAACATGCACCTAAGAACGTATTAAATGATCTACGAATTACCATATGAAATTAAGTATAAATGTTGAAGAAAGTGTGCTGCAAATGTGATTAAAATTTCCAGCATGTTGGTGGTTTAATTTCGGCTAATGTTGAAGTTTAGGGTAGTTTGAAAATAATGTTTAAAATATGTGACGTCAGTTGGGATTGAACGCAAGACCTCACTATAACAAAGCTATGAATGAAAGAAACAAAAATGTGAGGCGTGGGAATTGAACCCACGACCTCTAGGCAGTTAAGGAGAGTAAAAAAAATGAAAGAAGAGAAATGTGAGGCGTGGGAATTGAACCCACGACCTCTAGGCAGTGAAGGAGAGTTAAGAAAATGAAAGAAGAGAAATGTAAGGCGTGGGAATTGAACCCACGACCTCTAGGCAGTGAAGGAGGGTTAAGAAAATGAAAGAAAAGAGATATGAGGCGTGGGCATCGATCCCACGACCTCCTAGGCAGATTCAAAGAGAAAACTAAAAGAAATTAAAGAGGGGTTGTGGGGGTTTGAACCCATAACCCCTTGGTCAAAGGAAAGAAATTTAAAATTAATGAAAATAAAAAGTAAATGAGGTTGTGGGGGTTCTATCCCACATCCTCTTAATTCTATTAAGCGGAAAAATTAAGGTAGAAATTAAGGGGAAAATAAAATGAAGGCTCAGGGGCACGAACTAGGGTCCCCAAGCCGTATGGATCAAATAAAGTAAATGAAAAAAATGTAAGTGTTGTCCAAGGGATTTGAAACCGGGTTCCCTTTCCCAAATTTCGTATTGATACATAAGTCATACGTGAATTAAATATTCAAGAATAATGCTGCCTTGTTAGATCGAAATTGAGATCTTGGCATACATAAGATGTATAAGTCTTGTAACATATAATCTTAGGAAGATATGAATCACTTACACGAACTATGAACGAAGCCTTATGGCTTGTATGTATAGACCCATAAGTCTAGCATACGTCTAAAAATAAGTGAACCTAAGATGTATGCAATGAAATGATGAAACCCTAGAAGGGTTAAGTAAGAGTGTGAAACACACTAAATGTCCAATTGCATTGACATATGATGAAATGAACAATGAAATGATGAAATGAACAATGAAATTATGAAATGAACAAGGAATGATGAAATGATGAAACCTTAGAAGGGTTAAGTAAGAGTGTGAAACACCCTAAATGGCCAAGTGCATTGGCATATGATGAAATGAACAAATAAATGATGAAATGAACAATAAAATGATGAAACCCTAGAAGGGTTAAGTTAGAGTGTGAAACGCACTAAATGGCCAAGTGCATTGGCATATGATGAAATGACTATTCACGTAAAATGGGGTGAGTAATTATGAAGAGCAAATGTGCTAATGTTAATGAATGTGGTGACAACATGATATGAGGCTAATGTAAAAGATGAGAGCAATCTCAGATGAACCTAAGTAAATGTTACCAAAACGTACTCACCTATGTGAATGTAAAGTTAATGAAGAGACCAGTCTCTATGAACACTCTAATGAAAGTATTGGATTAACACACTTAATACTAATGATGATATGAGAAATCTTCTATTGAGCTATGATGTCCTCATACTAAAAGATAACTTCCATGAGGTATGAGTTGAATGTAATGGAACTTTATACTGAGCACCGTTAGACTAGATATGAGCGGTGATACCTTCTTTTAGGAAGGGCGGACATTCACGTTACTCTCATGAGATAAGACTGTCCGACATGTCGAGTATGGGTCTCCTTATATCTCCTAGTCTTTTAACCTATACTGCCAATATAGGGATCTGGCAGGGTTTAATTCTCATGTACGCTAGCATGTTTTTGGTCACTTTTGCCAGTTATTCCACCTCTTTTTGGTATAGGGGAGACACTGGATTTCATGATGCTCACATGATCTATGTCGGTTAAAGTTAAAGTTCACCATGAATGAATGATGCCAGCCTCAAATAATGCATATAATGAAATGAATGATACCAAAGCTGTAAGTATAGAATAATCAAGAGGTGAGCTAGACATAAGTAATGACTTTAGGTCATTCTTGAACATTGCACAGTGAACCCGATGAAAGTCTTAAACTACATACTAGATATAGCTGGTGTTTACACTAGCCTATGAATGAAATGAAATAATGTAAGTATGAACGAATGAAACAGACTCTGTGTTTGCTAAAGAAGGCTTCCTAGTTGAGGTCCCATATGTTAAGCCCTCATTTTTTGGAAGTCTTGATGTCAAGTCCATGATTCCAAGGTCTCATGGCATATGAACGAATGATATGCAAAATGTTATGTGCTATATGCAATATGTTATGTGCTATGTGCAAGATGTTATGTGTTGTGTGCAATATGATAAGTATGATGATGCATGTTACTCTCATGGCATGACTTTCCAAATCAATTTTGGAAAGATAAATCACTTTTCTACTCCAAATTTGGAAAGCTCACTAACTTTCCTAATCCCAATTTGGCAAGTCCACTGACTGGACTTTCAATAATCATGTTGTTAGGAAAGAGCTATTCTTACTCATGCATGTCCTTGGTGTGTGCTTGCATATATCCATACTTAGTACAGGTATGTACTAAACTTATACAACTCTATAATTTTAGGTGCAGGCACATTTGGACGCTAGAGCTAGAGTTGACAATGTAACTATCCGGACGTGGAGCATTCATTTAGACCTGGTAGGCCCTCACGTTTTCGAGGATGCTTGCCCATTATATTCTATCTTAGTTATAGAATTGAGCTACTGGAGTATGTTCTACTAGCGTTTCTTTCCTCTTTTGTTCAGACATTGTATTGGTGTCATTTTGGCAAGTATACATTTAATGTTATACTAAACTATTTATTTCATTTGATGATCTTAATGTTAGATGGTTGATGGTGAACAATTATGAATCTATAATTATTAGTATGTAGTTAAGAAACAAAAAGTTTCAAATTTTCTGCTAAAATTTACCTAAACAAAGTAAGAATGAGGTAAGTAGGCTAGTCTGCGACCTCTGAGAGGTCAACGAGGCTGGTCTCGTCTGGGGTCTAGACTCTGGTCGTTACACCATGTATCTTTTAACCATTGAAAACTCTATAAATATAAAAGTTACTTATTTTACGTGTTTAATAATTCTAATCTACATGAAACCAATAGTCTAATGATTATATTTAACACTTGATTAACATATTTTTACATTAACATCGTAATCAAAAGCATAAACATAAACAAAAAAGTATAAACATGTACTCAAAAATAAAATTTAATATAATAAAAATAAATTAATAATTGTAAAAGACATACCATGATCTTTAATAATAAAATTAAACATAGAAGAAAAAGTCGAGCCCATTTAATCAACATTGTCGCCTTAAGGAAATTGTAAAGGAATAGCTCCTCTCAAGGCAAAACGATTTTATTAGCTAGTGTGCTGATACAAAAAAAAAGGTGTGAGTGAGTCATTAAACAGCAACAAAGAGCAAGAATATTTATTTATGGAAAAGAGTAAGAAGAAGAAGTTCAGAATTTTTGTTGTGTTAAAATGAGAGAAAATTCCTCTAATTATAGACAGCAACGGGTAGTGTGAATATATTCTTGTTGTGTAGTATCGGGAAGGTCACGACTCTTTGGAAAAATCACAATCTTCTATAAAAGTTGCAATTTTTTTATAAGAGTTGCAACTCTTCATGAAAGTCGCAACTCTTCATTAAAGTTACACCTCTTCATAAAAGTCACACTCTTCGTATAAGTTACAACTCTTCGTAAAAGTTGCAGCTCTTTGTAAAAATCACAACTTTTCATTAATAGTCACAAATTTTTGTAAAAGTCACAATTTTTCATGAAAGGGAAGGCTAAATTTTGAAATAAATAAGTTAAAAGAAAATCCTACTTTGTGGTTGCGCCACATAGGCAGGCCTACAGTTCTCTTTTATATAAATATATCATTCATCTTGATTATGAGAATGATATAGTTTCAACTTCTTGTGCTAGTGCATTTTGTATGTGTTGAACGGGACCAAAAGTTGTTTTAGACTGACTGACAAAAATATATTCTCTAAACTATTAAATATACTTATATTCTTAATCTTGATATAACTATTATGATCTGTATATATTAATTATCGCTTTGATTTATTAAAAGGTGAGCTTCTGAGATGGATCAATATGCTTGGAAAGTTGGATGATAATAATATATATTGGTGAAATAATAAGTTAGTTGATGGAATCTATGTCTCGTTATAGAGATTGATTGATATGCCTTTTTTGAGAAATTTATATGTTTTCATCATGTCAAACCTTGCAAGTGGATTTATGAATCCAAAAAATGAAATAAGTTAAGAAGTGCTCTAAAGGAAATTAATCCTTAAATTCAATTCGCCAGTAATTGAATTTATTATTATATGTAATATATAGGAAATTACATAAGTTTCTAATGAGGAATTTTGAAGTATAAATAGATTACTGCAACTAGTGGAATGATTTGTAATTTATCATGGTAAGTATAATTCAAATTAATTATTTGGAATTATTTTCATAATAGGAAGACTCGGTAATTAATTATGGGGTCCCTATAGTGCCCATGTTTAACTAGAATTCAGATATCCTATTTCTAAAGGGGAAATGGGAGATGAGCAAAACTAATGTGTAAATTTTCGGTTGAAGAAAAATAATGTGGATTTTGCTCTCCTCTTTGGATTGGGAAGAAAGATCTATACTCAGGGATTCTTCTAACCCTAGAAAGATGATTAGTTTTCTATCATACTTGTCCACCCAAGTATTGAGAGAGTTTGAATGTGAACTTGGGATCATTGTAAAAGACAGTAGATATCTTGTAGATTCGCTTGAAGGTCTGTCTAACTTGGGGATTCGCTTCCAGATATTTATTCATGCTTCCAAAGGTATTTATCGAATTAAATTTCAGCATAAACGGTATTGGTTATCTATTTATTTATGTAAGCAGTAAAGATTCTGATATGCTTCCATTGTGCATATACTTTTCCATCAGAGTCCTCCATAAAAGAATCTAAATGGTTTTAATCTCTAAAACTAACTCTAATGATTTCTTAATAATTCTTTTCGTAACTTCTTAATAGTTTCTTATTATTTTCTTGATGAACTCTTGAAAATTCTATGTTTTGAACCCTTCAATGATGAACAAAGAAATTCTCCAAATATAAATCTTATGATGCTATCCTATATTTTCTTGACTATAATATTATGATATGATATGATATGATATATATATATATATATATATATATATATATATATATATATATATATATATCATTAATGCAAAGATATGATACATGATTTGTAACCTCATGACTTGAACAAAATTTATGAACTATAATCTTCAAAAGGTATGAAGAGGAGCCTTCGGGCTAATTCATGGACACATGAGCATCAGGGAGAAAAATGAAGTTCAATTATTTTTTTAGGGGGTGGATAGGGCTGGGGAGGGGGCTTATTTGAGGGTAGAGACAAAATAAATTGATTATTTCAATAAAAAAAAATGTAATTTGAAGTTGGAAGAGAGTTTATGGAAAATGTATTCCATAAGATTTGAAGGGAAGTCATTTTCCTTAAATTCGAGGAAAATGATTTGATTTTGAAAAGTTTTTCCAGAACACTTAAACTAACCAAACATGAGAAAACAGTAAACATTTTCTCTTCCTACCAAACACTCACTTAGGTGCTGAAATTGATGAAAATCTTTCTACACACCATATATTATGGAATATACAACTACCCACAGAAAGTTATGTACTTCTATAATGCCACCAAAGCTTCGTCCTCAATCTTTTGTTAGTCAACATGAATACAAACATATGATGTAATAAATCTTAACAAGGCCATATAATGTCACCAAAGCTTACACTTTTGTAGCTTAGCTTACAACCTCTTATCTTAGAGTACCTACGAAATTCTCAAACATGGTCACTCTACTTTGTCTCTCTGTGAAATTCTCGAACGCAGGTTATGAACTTACAAAAAATAAAATCTTTTTGTAAGTCATCAATAACATAAAATCTATTTCACAATATCAACTATCCTAACTCATAGGTGCACTTCAATATCATGCATTTAGAACTACCCATACAAATTCAACAACAATATGCACGAAAACCTCGGGATCCGTTAAAAGGGACCTTTTAGACCGAGTTCAACACATCGAAGCTAACTCTACCAGAAAAAAATCTAATCTAGGAATGCTTACCAAGAATGTTGGTCGAGGTCAAATATAGGCTTAAATTTAAAATCTAAAATACCTAATTGCATAAAATTGCACCAAAAACCTTATGATATGTGTCTATCATGCCACTAGTCTAAAATTACTCTTCCAAAGATGATGGAACCATGAGAATATTTTTCCAAGGTTTTCTTCCTACAATTTTAATCGAAATAAGTTGTTTAAGGTTTAAAAGCTCCAAAATATTCATAAAAACTACACGAATGACAAGGTGAAAAACTATCAGTCCCAATAAGTCATAACTGGATTGGGGTCAATATGGAAAATTTGTAAATGATAAACAAAAAGTCCTTCATAAAGAGATGACTGAGAGGGTCATTACACCCTGACACTCTCCAAAAACCAAACCACATAGCATTGAATCACCCAAAATGGAGCTCAGTTGATGGAGATATCACCAAAAACAATCTTGAGAATAAGAACAAATTGCACATGGTTTTTATTTTAAGAAATGAGAAGGATTAATTCATCGTAATCATTAGGTAAAGGGTTAGGATTGTGGACTGCTAATAAAATATTCCTCGCAATCATGGAGATCAACCTTCGTGATCACAACGACCAAAGATGGTCAACTTGGGTTAGCGTCTTATCACGATAACGACACAATCGTAAACCATACAAATTAGGCCTTTATGAATGTGGCCAACCCCCCGATCCCCCGGACATGAACTCATTACTGGATTACACAAGTTGAGGCACATCAACTAGTTTGTCCATTTCTAGAATTCTCCAAAGGGGGCTCAGGATTTATTCAGAATCATATGCGTACAAACAAAATATGCTATCAAAAAAATTTTGAAATTATCAAGACTTCAAACCATGGTCATCTCGAAAAAAGTGACTTGTCCCTACCCAAGCTCCATTTTGAATGAACAATGGGTCTTGAAATTGGCATAGAAGCCTCAGGATCCACTCAAAAGGTCGTTCTAGACTAAACTCAATGTTGTAAAAGAACCTCTATAATTGCATTTTTGATGTCATTTTTGTGAACTTTTGATTGAAGTACTGTTCACATTTCAAAAGCTCTAAAACACATAAATTCATTGAGAAATCAAATTAACGACCATGTGACTCTGAGGCAAGGCCGACTCAACAACATTGAGGGCCTAAAGTGAAATTGAAGAGAGGGACCCTAATATTTTATTTTATTTTCATCATATATACTTTTATTTAAAATCTACTTTTCTAGCTATTTTAGATGTGAAATCATTATGTACTTTTTTAAGATCAATTTGTTTTAATAATTCTTTTTCAAATGATAATATAGCCTCTTATAGAAGATTTAATAAATTTAAATTTTGAAAAACTTCTTTCGGCTGAGGTAACAGTTACATAAACTATCAACATTATTCTATGTGCAATATGAGTATTTGGAAAAAAAATCAAGTCTTTCTATTTGATTGAATATTTTTGTTAGATCATTATCTTATACTTGTATTGTTTCCCATAACACTTTTAATACGAAAAATAAATCTAAACCATCAATATCATAAGAACTATTACATGTTAAAGAAAGTTCTAGGTTAAAGACAATATTTTTAAATTCTCATCATCTCTTGATCTAAATATACCACTAAATAAGAAATTTAAATATTTTCATATGCTTAATTGGTTCGAATCTATTTTGAAGTGAAAAAATAGTTAGATATACCCTACATATATAAAGTAATAAACACTAAAAGATTCTTCAAGGGACTTGGTAACTTCGTTACCCACATTTACATCAAATTGTTTCTTATGAAATTCAAGTTTATTTTCATCTCATATGCAATTTCCTTTGCACGAATCATAACACTCATTAGTACCCCCAGTAATTGATTTTTTTTAAACTGGGCCCCAATAATATATGAGGCCCCAAGCAATGGCTTTAGTGTCCTAGGGGTTAATACGGTCATAAATAAATTAGGTCGCTATAGAAATGCTCGTAAGCCGTAACGATGGAATAAAGTAAGAATCAATTTGTGGGGGTTCAAACCGCCGCAGAATAACCTCTGATGCTTGTTACAGGGGTTAGTAAAAACCATCCATAACTTAATTATGACAGATCTAATTATGGAGGTTACTAAAACCTCTGTTACAGCAAATGGCGGGGTTCCTAACCCCCCGCTATTTAGGATTTTTTTATAGAATATCTTCCATGTATGAGTTTAATAAAACCCCAAGACTCCTCCAAAAAAGAATCCAGTTCCAATGAATATTCTTACCCCCTTGAGTTTTAAAAGATTTCAGGTTTGAAATCATGAAAGTAATAGTTTTTATCTAGAAATTAAAACTAAGTCTAATGATTTATTAATAATTTTTTTTGTAACTTCTTAATGGTTTCTTGATATTTTCTTGATAAATTCTATATTACGAACCATTGAATGACAAACAAAAAAATTCTAAATGTTATTTTTGTTGTAGTGAATACAAATTTGAGGCTCTATGGTACAATACACATATGCTACCCCGTAACCTATAGGCA
Organism: Solanum lycopersicum; assembly: GCF_036512215.1. Classification (NCBI taxonomy): domain Eukaryota; kingdom Viridiplantae; phylum Streptophyta; class Magnoliopsida; order Solanales; family Solanaceae; genus Solanum; species Solanum lycopersicum. The sequence goes on from NC_090800.1 coordinate 9,212,038, forward strand.
TAGGCTACTCTGCTCGTAGACTTGGTCTACTATGATCATAGGCAGTCTTCCCTGCCTTGAGTGATGTCTCACCTATCTTGTCAAGGCCTAGTGGATTGCTCGAGTATAGATTCTCTATACTCCTGTAAATGGTAGGGGAAGGCCGACCCATAAATCTAAAAGTGCAGGAACAATATAAAAATAAATATGTATGCTAGTGTATGGTACAACTAATCATAATTGATAAAAAGTTAATCATCACATATTTTCTAGTCCACTTAAAATAGAGTTGAGTGTCACCGGTAGACGTTATATCATTTGAAGGTAGCCAACAAATTTGGACAAAAATACAAGTCAAATAATGTCAATAGAATATCTATAAAAAGCTTAGATCTTTTTGATCATGCTAGAAGAGAAATAATAGCTTTAACGTACCTTTCAACAAAGCCGAAAATGTGTGAAACATCTCACAATTTGAAATAGGTAGGAATAAGCTACGAAACTAGAAATATTCATTTTTGAAAAGAAAGGAAAAAATCTAGAAAAAATGACTAATTTAAGAAAGTACGTTTTTAGTCATATTCAAACTATCATAACTTCTACCTCAGGATGGGTTAGGAGTAGTTCTTGATATCGTTGTAAAAACCTTGGAGATATTTTTCCAACGCCTTCGGTTTGCGCATTTTTCAATATCGTATGAGGAAGATATGCCTACCGGATTTTGGGTTATTTAAGTATGGAAAGTCCAATTCCGGATTTAAGAAAGGATAATTTAGTATTTTCTCAAATTAATTTCGTATTTCATTGTAGGGATTTATTTGGACTAAAAACAAGTTTTAGTTCATATTATAAAATCAAAATCACTCTTAAGGCTCGGAGAAGAGAGAAAAGAAGAAGAAAAGGGAGAAAAAGTCGAGGATCGCCAACAACGCCAAGTTTTGCGAGTGGACTTCGTCGAGGGTGATCCCTATAAAGGTATGTGATATCTTTTAGTGTTGGGTCATCTCACCCACACACTAATCTTGCTTCAATCCTTTGAGTTTTCGAAATTGGTTGAATGAAACTAGTGAAGTTCTTGAAAGACATGGTTGAATTCTTGTTGATTGACTTGTTAAAATGCATATTGTTGCTTTAATTCATAATTTCGGGTTGTTTTTTCAGTTAGATCTATTTGGTATTGAAGGTACTTATAAACCTAAGTGTTTGGGAAAATAACTATGGAGGTTTGAGCGATTTAAGATCAGAAACGAGAGCAACAAATCATTCAAGCACATCTTGACAGCACCAGGCGCGACACACCCTATTTGCACCAGAGGGACTGGGGCAGCGTACTTGCAGTGCGCCAAATGGTTCCTCACACTAATGGGTCTGGCGCGGCGTGCCCTTAATGCACCAAAGGTCGCATTTTGCCCAATTTTCATAATTAAGTATGATTAAGCCCTTCGAAGGTGTTTTAACACTTCCTAATGATTCTAACAACTCTAAATGACTTATAATCATATAGAAGTCATCCAGAAACATGAATCTACAAACTTGAGTCTAAAACTTCATATTCAAGGAACGGTTAGAGCCGACTCTAAAGAATTCCTAAAGTTCTTTCATGAAGTCTTTTGCAAATACTTCAAACGTGTTTTAAGACTTAAAGATCAGTTTGAATAAGGACTAAAGATAAGTAGAAGCAGTTCATTTCAAGTTTCATAAGTCTTTCAAAAATGTTTTAAGCGTCATTTTAAGACTAAAGATCAAGATCAGTTCAGAATAAAGTGAAGAATTCCTTCCAAGCAGTATATGGGAAGTAAGTATTCCCAAAAGAACATAAAATATTTTCACATTTTAAAAAAAGGGAAACTGAGATTTCCAAAGAGACTTCGGGCTAGTTTTCAGTTAAAGAGAAAATAACTTTCTAAATGTAGCAAGCAAGGAAACTAAGATTTCAAAGATAACCTTTGAGCTAAGTATTTTGAGAACTAATCTAAAACCATAGAATCAATATGTTTTAAAACATAAGAAGCAGTATATATTGGGAGTAGTATTGAGCACCATTATGGGGAAGAGTTAAGACAACTCACAGTCCCCATAAACCATGTAGCCACCATGGTTAGAAAAGGGTTATAATTTTTAGATCAACCCTTTTCACAGTAGACTAGTGGATTCATTAGGCAGTTCAGGTCTTATATCTTTGTCCAGTTATAGGATGCGCTGGCAGCGTGAGGTAGATTTTTGTATATTCACTATAGCTCTTAAGTGATGGTTGTTAGTTAAAAAAACTCCTACATAAATTAAATGTATTATAAATACATCAATTTATTTGTATTTTTACATACATCTCAGAGTTATTTGTATCCTTGTATGCATTCATAAATTACAACATGTATCAAACAACTTTTCTTTATATTGCTCTTGCTTTTGAATCGCTTTATATTAAAATGAGTTATGTTACCATAAGTTGAGCAGAGTCAAGGTAAGTATTTATTCTTACTCTTTTCAAGCTTAAGTCGTTTTAGCATTCCAACTCGCATACTCGTACATTTAATGTACTAATGCCAGTTGTCCTTCACTATATCATGATGCAGACGTAGGTAACGAGGATCAACATCCGACTCACTGTTGATCTAGTTGAGCACTCCAGAGTCAGTAGTGAGCCTCCTTGCATTCTGTAGGACTCTTTTTATTGATTGTACAAAATATTTCCTTATTAAAATGTTGTGGGGTCTATCCTAATATCTATCTCTGTTTTAGAAGGCTTCATAGAGACAGAATCATACAGTTAGCATTGTGTCTCTCATTCTTTGTATTAATGACATTTTGTTATTGACACTTAAATGACATTTTGGCCAACTTATTTACTTAAGTTATTGAATGATTTTTTTTCAAAAAATTAAGTCTTCCCTAAGTTAAGTAAGCCAAGTCAAGGGTCCGCTCAAGGCCAGCAATATATATTGGATGCCGACCACGTCCAGGGTATAGGCTCAGGGATGACAAACTTGGTATCAAATCCCAGAGTTTAAGTGTCATAGGGATTCTATGAAGTCGTGTCTGTAGAATCCTAGTTATCGGTGTGAAGTGTGTCACATCTATAATTAGAAAGATGGGAAATTTAGGAATTCCTCACTTCTTTCATATTACTTTTCATGTGTTATAGTTTATCTTTAGAAGTTTCTCTCTAATTCATGTTTTCTCTTGTTTCAGATAATCATAACTCCACGAAGACCAGCAAGAGCTCGCCTAGTTAGGAGGAATGTAGAGGAACCAGAGTTGCCCAATGCACCTAAAGTACAACCGCAAGGAGAAGATTCTAATGTTGAGTTTAGACGGCCAATAAGGATGCTCAGTCAAGTGGTAGCCAATCAAGTTGGGAAGCAGACAGGAGCCCGACAAGAATAGGCTGACACTTCAAGGATTTGTGAGTTCTTGAGGATGAATCCTCCAAGTTTCACGGGTTCGATCACTACTGAGGATCTGGAGAATTTTGTTGAGGAATTGAAGAAGGTTTTTGATGTGATGCATGTTGGTGATGTTTAATGGGTTCAGATAGCTGCATATCTACTAAAAAATAGGGGTAGGACTTGGTTATATTCGTGCAAGGAGGGTAGAGATTAAGATGCACCACATCCGAGTTGGTCATATATTGAAGATGCTTTCTTGGGGCGTTTCTTTCCCCGAGAATTGAAAGAGGCTAAGGTACGGGAGTTTCTTACAATGAATCAACACTCCTTGAGTGTGCATGAGTATGGGTTAAAGTTCACCTAACTGTTCTGCTATGATCCTAAGACGGTTGAGGACATGAGGAGCAAGATGATATTGCTTGTCGCTGGCTTGGGTCGTGCATCAAGCAAAGATGGCAGAGCTGCTATGTTGATAGGCGACATAAACATATCAAAGTTGAGGATTTATGTGTAGCAGTTTGAATAAGAAAAGATGAGGGACAGAAAAGAGTACAGAAATAAGAGAGCTAAGATAGGGAATGAGTGTGGGAAGCAGAAGAGTAATGCCAACTGGTCATCCTTCCAACAGACACAGAAGGTTCTTGCCCCATAATTTTCTAGTGCACCTGCACCTAAGAACAAAGGTGAATACTATTGTCAGAATTCTAGTGCTAAACCTGCATATTCACATGGTAGTGTTGCACAAGGGTGTACTAAGCGTCATGGCTGCGCCAAGTGTGGTAGAAACAAGTCTGATGTTTGTTGTGAGGGATCCATTGGTTATTTCAAGTTCAATTAGAATAGGCATGTCAAGAGAGAGTGTTTAAATAACAAGCAAGGAAGTGGTAATAGGGGCAATAGAACCCAGTCTTTATCAGTTGCTCAACCAGACAGGGTTGCACCTAAGGGAACTTCTTTCGGTTCTAGTGGAGGAACAAACTGTTTATATGCTCTCAATAATTGCGAAGAGCATGATAACTCGCCAGATGTTGTCACTAGTATGATTTATGTCTTTGACTTGACTGTTTATGCATTGCTAGACCTAGGAGCGAGTTTATCTTTTGTAACTCCATATATTTCCATGAACTTTGATATTATTCCTTAGGAACTTGGTTAAATATTCAGTGTCTCCACATCTGTTGGTGAATCCATTTTAGCATAAAGAGTCTATCGTGATTGTCCCATTTCCGTCAATTACAAGAGTACCATGGCAGATTTAGTTGAGTTAGACATGTTAGACTTCGATGTCATTCTTGGTATAGACTCAATTCATGTCTGTTATGCCTCAGTTGATTATAGAACTCGTGTAGTCAAGTTTCAATTTCCAAATGAGTCAGTCTTAGAGTGGAAAAATAGGATCGATTCATCTCGTACCTCTAAATTGGTTTCTAAGGGGTGTGACTATCACATAGTCCGAGATAATGACTCTACTGTTGAGATATTTCCTATTCAATCAATTCTAGCAGTAAAAGAGTTCCCAGAAGTCTTTTCTGATGATCTTCCCAAAGTCCCTCATTAGAGAGAGATAGACTTTGGTATAGATCTCCTTCCATATATTCGTCCTATTATTTCATTTTTGAGGCCATTTTTGTGAACTTTTGATTGAAATCAACTGTTCATGTTTCACAAACTCTAAAACACATAAATTTGTTGAAACATCAAATTAACGACCATGTGATTTAAATGCAAGGCCGACTCAATAGTATTGGGGGCCTAAAGCAAAATTAAAGAGAGGGACCCTAATACTTTTTAAATACTTTTATTTAAAATCTACTTTCTACCTATTTTAGATGCCAAGTCATTAGATACCATATTATGAACAATTTTTTTTAATAATTCTTTTTCGAATGGTAATATAGCTAATTCATTCAACCTCTCTTGAGACTTTGTTGATCTTATAGAAGATTTAACAATTTAAATTTCGAAAAACTTCTTTCGGCTACAGTAACAGTTACAGAAACAGTTAACATTATTATATAAGCAATATGTGTATTTGGAAAAAACCACTCCGCTCGCCTACAAAAACGTATTTCATTCGCCTACAAAACCACCTTTCTAGTTAAGTCTTTTTATTTAATTGAGTATTTTCGTTAGATCATTATCTTATGCTTATGTTGTTTCACTCAACACTTTTAATACAAAAAATAAATCTAAACCATTCATATCATAAGAACTATTACATGTTAAAGAAAGTTTTAGGTTAAGAAAATATATTTAAATTCTCATCATCTCTTGATCTCAATAATTTACCACAAAATAAGGAATGAAAAAAAATTTCATATGCTTTAATTTGTTCAAATCTATTTTGAAGTGAAAAAATAGTTTGATCTACCTTACATATATAAAGCAATAAACACTAAAAGATTCTTCAAGGGACTTTGTGACTTCACTATCCATATTTTCATCAAATTATTTCTTACAAAATTCAGGTTTATTTTCATCTCATATGCAATTTCCTTAGCACAAATGATAACATACATTAGTACCCCCAGTAATTGTTTTTTTTATATATATGGAGCCCCCAAAATAGCCCCAAGCAATGGATTTAGTGTCCTAGGGGTTAAGACGGTCATAAACAAGTTGGGTCTCTATAGGAATGCTTGTAAGCCGTAACGATAAAATGAAGTTATTTTCATATAAATGACATGGAGGGTTGTTATGTGTAAATACATGGCCAATTAATTGTGAACGTGCTTTCTATACTTCCATTTGCATAATTGACACCTATTTCTAAATATCTTTGTGGTGATATACCACCCTATTATTTTATTGTGATGACGCATGGGGTGAATGTAGGCAACAACCTCCTCAAGGTCAAATTTTGTAAATTAGTTAAAGCATAAATTGAAAAAATAAATTTTCATGGGATGAAATTAAAAGAAAAGTTGGGACACTTTGTTTCTTCCTTTAAAAATATATTATTGGAATTAAACTCCTATTATTAAGTGACTTACGACTGGGCATTAACTAAACATGAATTTTTGTTGAGTCCTTCTTCATGTCCCATACCTTTTTTTATTTTATTAATAGTTTATATATATATACTAAACATGAATTTTTGTTGAGTCCTTCTTCATGTCCCATACCTTTTTTTATTTTATTAATAGTTTATATATATATATATATATATATATATATATATATATATATATATATATATATATATATAAAATAGTCAACTAAATAAACTATAAATAGGACACAAAGAAAACAAAATATCATCATCAAGTGACTTACTGAGGATACAAAAAAAATTTAAGATATGGCTTTCAAAGTGTGGGCTTTATTCCTCATGTTTATGATGATAGGGATATGTAAGTCTTTTACTTGATTTTATCTATTAGTAATGCAACATCATACACTTCTTTCTAATATTTATTAAGTTAATTTTGAAAATCTTCTTGTGTTAAAATATGAAATGTGTTTTTCTATTAATTATAGATTCTAACATTTAATTTGATAGGTGTCTCACCAAAGGTTGAAGTGAAAGACCTTCCCAGGTGTTGTTTCAAGACAGACGCCGACTGTAAACGTCTTTGTGGCGATAAACCTCCCTATTATTGTGATGGTGAATGGTGTGAATGTGGACCATCGACCTCCCAAAGGTCGAATTATAAAAACTAGTGAAAATATAAATTAAAGAATGAAAATTTCATAGCATAAAATAGAAAGGAATAATATATTTGGAATTTAATTTTTGTGTCAATGTAACTTGCAACATGGCATTACCCAAATAACAAAGCTTATTTTCTGTCGTTTTGTTTGTATTTAACTTGCAACAATGCGTTAGCCAATACAGAAAGCTTTTTGTTTCCTTCTTTATGTCATATACCTTTATTTTGATAAATAATCTTATATTCTTATTTTGATAAATTATCTTATATTGTTATTCCTTTTTATGAGAATTTCTCTATAAAAAGTGTTAACTTCTTTTTAGAGTTGAACTCCAAAAAATAAATTTATCCACAAAACTTTGAAATCCAACTTTAAGTTGAATTCAACAATTTTAAGAATTTTCACTTCCCCCCCCCCCCCCCCCCAAAATTACTCACCCAAATTATAAAACAACTCCAATTTGAATTCATTGCCAAACACTACTTTAATTTTAATTTTTTTAAAATTTTGAAAATAAAAATTATTTTAAACAAATTTAACAAAAAATATGGCCAACTATTAAGATTAAAGGTCGTTTTTGCTACTTGACATGTTTTTCTGGCTGCTGCTCAAGACCTGTAGATTTAAATGCATTTCCCCCGACAAGGGGTGTCAGTACAAAATAATGTACATGGCACGTAAGATATGTTGGAAGTTAAGACAAAACTAAAAGTATTGAACGAAAAGGGAAGGGATGAAATACAACTAAAATATGCAATCTGGTTATAACAATAAATTATAAGCACATGAAAAACAATTACCTAACAGGGCCCCTATAACCTGGTAGGTACAAAAAACACACAATACATTTAGGTCCTAACGAGAATAACAATCGCTAAATACCCATATTATCCCCCTTACCTGGACACCAATAACAACATGTTCTAAACCACCTGAATGTACATCTTCCAAGAACCAATCAATTAATTAGCAATTGCTGCTATATATGTATTTTTAGAGGCAATTATCACTCTTTGTATGTTGTCCTAAAGGATTTAGTGACTTTTGATCTATTGACACTTAACTAATACCGGTAAAGACTTTAGCACCCTTTATTAATGTGTCTATTTATTGCCTCAAAAAGTTATTTTTGTTGTAGTTAATGCAAAAAATATGAGGTTCTGTGGTACAATACACATGTGCTAGCCCGTAGGTACAACCTACCTAACCTATAGACACAGACTACTCTGCATGTAGACTTGGTCTACCATGATCATAGGCACGATTTACCTTGGCTTGAGTGATTTCTCAGCTGTCTTGTCAAGGCCTAGTGGAATGCTCGAGTATAGATTCTGTATACTCCTGTAAATGGTTGGGGCCAGCCGACCCATAGATATAAAAGGGTAAGCACAATATAACAATAAATATGTATGATAGTGTATGTGTTTGTTGAGGCCAAAACAAGCTTCTAGAAGTTAGACGACAAAATATCAAGAAAATAACAACTAATCGTAATTGATCAAAGTTTATTCATAACATGTTTTCTAATCCTCTAATAATTGAGTTGAGTATCACCAGTAGACGTTATATCATTTGGAGGTAGCCAACAAAGTAGGAAAAGGCTAAAAGTCAAATAATGTCAATAGAACAATTATAAAAAGCTTAGATCTTTACGATCAACAAAGCCAGAAAATGTGTCTCTATGAAGCTTCCTCAACACGTTATTTCTTCTAGAAATAAATAAACTCAAAATTATAAATGAATAATTTGATTTTGAGATTTTCACATGCCTCTGAATGTACAACAAAAGGGGTATATTGAATTTAGTTTACTGAATATTACTATTTTTCTTCATTCATCATAACGTGAGATTATTTCATTGTTAAGAATTTTAAATTATCATTAACCAGGAAAAAGCATTGCACCATAAGATTTCTTATTATTATCTCAGCCACCTTCTTGGAAGAGTAACAATTAGATATTAAGTAACTTGGAATTATTGTGGTGGTTCAAATATCTTGTTAACTTAGGTATTTAAATCAATTTATTTTGACATGAAATTCACATATAAGCGACAAAAGTTTTGTTCATAAGATAATAAGATAAAAATAAGAATTTATGGAATTGACCAAAAATGTTTTAAAATCCATCGAAACCGTGTTTTGTGGATTTTAACAAGTGTCTCAACCTTATTAAGAATTTAACTTTATCTCTTATCCATATTTTGATTTTCAAGTAAAAGATTTTTTAATATATTTCCAAAATTAATTTCTTAATTTTCCTAAAACTAAAAAGTTAATCTGTTTTTGAATAGATATTTGCTAAACTATATGAAAATTTTTACTTGAGTTCAAAATACATAAGCCCATATCAAGGTGAATTTTTACTTTTACATTATTTCCTCTTTAATGTTCCTCCTATTATCTAATAATAGTATTTTTTTTAATTATATGATGGAGTCAACAATATAAGAGAAATCTAAAATAAAGCTACACAAACATGAAATTAATCATTGGCTCCAAAATAGGTTAAGGATTAATAAAATTAGCCCTAGCATATGATAGATGGTGCTAGCCTGAGTAACATCATATGTGTCAGAGGTTATAGATATGTTCACAGGTAATGAACCTGCATGAAATAAAAACTTTTTGTAAGTCATCAATAACATCAAATCTATTTAACAATAATACAAATCATATCATTAAAATGCTACTTACAATTATAATTTGCCCAACCAATTCTTTGTCGAGCCAAATCATATACAATGATCCTATCTTTAAGCACAATATCTGCGTAACAAGAGAGAGAATTTCGTAACAATTAAATTATGATGCAACTAGGGAACAAACAAAGATATATATCGTAAATTACATAAGGCCTTATTTTCAGTATTTTACCATCAGATAATTAAAATGTAATATTAACAGTAAAAATATATGAAAAGTAACTAATATTCAAAAACTAACCTCCTAGAGTTGTTAAGCTTAAATTCCTTCTTATAAAGTGAATGCACCACTTAGCAGCACCATCCTGTTAAACACATATAATATAACATATGAATTTTATTGTTGAAGATTTTAAATTACAAATGAATATCGAATCAAATACTTACAACAAAACCCATATCCTTGAAATAGTCTGTTGGTGTTAAATTCATGGATGCATCACCAGCGAAGTTTAGAGAAATTGTAGGAAACACCTCGGCTATGTTCTCTGAGAAACTGCTCAAGTCATTAAAGAGACCAATTAGGTATTCAATTAATAACTTTTATTAAATATTCACTGATAGAAAACAAAGTAATTCACCTTGAAGAAATGAAATAGCATGGGAAGACTGCTGATGTGATTGCTTAGCTGAAGGTGAAACAACTACATTTATCTGCAAATTAAATATTCATGTTAAGAAAAATGGTAAATTAGTTTGACTTCTTTGTACATGTACATGTTAATACATACGAATAGTTTAAATAATCTTTGTTTGATCTATACGAAAACAAGCATATCTCCTAGAACTTGAAAAGTTATGAGGAAAATAGTCTATCAAATTACTTGACATTGCCTTGTTGCCAGATAGAGCACTGAAGGTAGTGCTTACTGCCTTGATGCGTGCCTGATACGTCTTCTATGCGATAGCACATGTTAAAAACATTTAATAACAGCCCTAAGTCGTGGTTAACCTCCGAAGTTAAAAGTTTACCCTAGCTAGCTCTCAACAAACTGATTGATCTCTACACGGATTATCCGTCATCCAAGGTATGATTTGGCCATAAAATATTGTTTATTTTGGAGAATAATTATATTAGATACTACCGTGAAGATGATACAAGTTTTTTATTTGAGATAGGCACTTGTTCTCAAATTAAGGCTTGGGATGTTGCATTGAGGATGATATGCTCTTTAACTTGTGGTGGTTGTAAATCGAGTTAATGTTAGTGCTCAATTTTTTTATATGATCTTCCAAGTCGGGGATGATTACCTGCATGACGATAGAGTATGACTATGGAAGCATTGGGTCCCCACCGGATATCCCGAGTAAGTTAACTCTGTGGATCTTCTTTACATGCTGCAAGCATCTCTTGTCATGAAATCTCTGATAGTACCCTCGGTGTGATTCACATGCATCATACATGGATATATTTATGCAAAACCACTATGTTGAACATATATTAAACTCCAATTCATAACTTTGGCTGTATGATAAGCTTAGTTCTAAGAGAACTTATGGTTAAATCTATCAAGTATAAATTATGGTCAGTTAGAGGTTTCAACCGAAGAGGAGAATTCGTGCTCCTCCTGATCCCAACATTCTTATGAGCTCTATTAAGAAAGGGGAGAAAAAACAACAATGGATTGAGTTGGGCAGGACAGTGTTCTTTTTGGTAATCTAATTGCTGAGTTTGAAACATCTTAATATATATAGGTGGAGCTGGTGGCTTGTAGACCCCGTAAAGGTCCAATGATTTTATATGTAATTGCCACATACTAGAGTAGTCCACAGATTTTCCATCAAGGAAAAAACACAGGAGAATTTTGAAAGCCCACAGGCTTAGCAAACTTTTGATTGCTTCTAGGGAACTTCAAATCCAAAATGCACAACAGAAAAGCCTCTAACTGCATCCAAAATTGATAACTGCATCCAAATGCCCTTGAAACATTTTATTTCTAGTCTATCACTAGTAACAGCTTGGAGAAGCACGACAATACTAATGAGATAAAGCAATGTAAACATATTTGCAGATTATAAAGGATAGTTATCAGTGGAGATATATGAATGCTGAAACGGTGACCAGCTGGACAGAATTGTAGCCAGATTACTTGACCACTTTCGTGAAGAACGATAAGCAAATGATGAGAAATTTCAACTATACCTTACGTCAACGATAAGCGAATGACAAGCCAGATTGTTTAATTGTAGGCATGGAGTACTTGGGGCTAAAATTGGGGTACCGTTTCTACCTAGCTGCTTCACAAGGGCTTACGTATTTGCTACAATTTATGGCAAAAAAAAGAGATAATGGATAAGAACTTATCACAATAAACTTAGATGTCTATGGTGAAGAAGATCCAGGGGAGATTTACTGTCATGGAGTATCCTCTGGAGGAGTAGGAAATGATAACAACCATAGTTATGGTTACTTTATCATAAAGAAAAACAAGGGTGAAACAAGGGCACTTGGAAAAAACCCACTGTATTAGGATATTACTTTTAATAACATAACTCGTTGGATATTACTTTTTATAATGTAAAAAGTTGGATGGTATTTTTTATAATGTAACTTTTTTAATTGCTGGCAGCAATATCAGTACTTGTAAATTATGGTTGTTTGAACTATTATTGACTTAATTAGCTTTGGAGCATTGTTCTAAGAATCAATTTGTGGGGGATCAAACCGCCTCAAAATAACCTCCACTGCTTGTTACAGGGTTAGTGAAAAACCGTCACAACTTTATTATGGAAGATCTAATGTTGGGGGTTGCTGAAACATCTGTTACAGCAAATTGCGGGGTTCCTAACCCCTATAGTATGTAATAAACCCCCTATTTAGGCTTTTTTTTTATATAGAATATCTTCCATGAATGAGTTAGGGCTATACTTTAATCATTCCTTCTTTTTAATAAAACCCCAAGAATCCTCTATAAAAGAATCCTATTTCCTTGAGTTTTACAAGACTTCAGGTATGAAATCATAAAAGTAATGGTTTTTATCTAGAAAACTAAGTCTAATGATTTCTTAATAATTTTTTTTCTACTTCTTAATAGTTTCTTGATATTTTCTTGATGAATTCTTGAAAATTCTATGTTATCAACCCTTAATGAGAAACAAAGAAATTCTTCAAATATAAATTTTATGAGGCTATCTTATGTTTTCTTGACTATAATATTAGGATGTGATAGATATTTCTCATGAATGAAAAAATATGATACATGAGCCGTAACCTCATGACATGAACAAAATTTATGAACTGTAATCCTCAAAAGGTATGAACATGAGTCTTCGAACTAATCCATGAACACATGAGCATAAGGGAGATAAATGATTAATCGAGAAGGTATAATCTAAATGATGAATGCCTAAAATTATGTTTGCTGACGTATTTTAAGGATCATACAGTTGGTTCAGATGACTCATTCTTTTATGCTTCCGGTAAATGCTATGTCTCATATTTGGTAAGGTATGAGATAACTTAGCTGATCGGGCCGAGATAACACTACATGAGCTCACATGGTGGTTTTTGTTGGTTATACCGCTTACATGGTGATTTTGTTGGTTATGCTATTGTTCTCCTGTAATGAACTAAATATTACAAATACACATCCCTATGGCAGTCTAAATGACCTCATCTCTTAACCTTCCTATATTACGATCATAATTATGGTTGTTGCTTCTATTGATCTTGATATGTATGCTATGATTTATTATGTCATTTTACATACATTACTATTTCAGATGTATTTACATCCCTTTTGTTGGGAGCTCAACATTCTTTTCTTGATGCAGACTTAGGTGTGCATGCACGTGATCAAGCCGCTCCCTAGGTTTCATGTCTTATGCTATTGGTCCCTTTATTTTCATGGGTCTTCACATTCGATTTCCTAGTATTTATGATTACGTGTTTAAGGTATAACGGGGTTCTTGTTGCGGTAGATTTTACTTTGTTATGTTTAGAGGTTTCATAAATAGACAGTTAGTTATGGTTTAGTTTAGGCTTAGTTTAGACCTCTGCGTTCTTTTTTTTCAATATTATGACTTAAATATATGCAAAGAATCTTCAAATATTTTTAAAATATGTTTACACTTATGTCTAGTATCATGTAATTGAGACGCTCTGTCAGGCATTGAGTGTCAGCCCCACCTAGGATCTAGACTCGGGGCATGACAAGATAAATTATTTTATGGATTTAAATCTTAATTATTATATTTTCTTGTCTATTATATATATAATAATTTTAATTACTTGATTGTCATGTAAAATGTCAAATAATTTAAATTTAAAACCTGAACTAGAAACATCAAGAAAATATATTTGTGGTTGAGAATGATTGACTAGAAGAATACTTACAGCATTGACAACTGATTCATATGCTTCGGTGACAAGATAAACTAAACTTGTATCGAAATCAACTATAGTTCCTCGGTCACCAGAGTTTGCAAAAGCCTCTGGATCAATAGGTAAAATTCTTTCATGTACAAAAATGCTCTGCAAATACACATTGTAATGACCCCTGCAAGAATTGAAAAAAAAAACTAAATGTCATGACAGAAAAATTATTTTGAAAAAAATAACAATAATTTATAAAACGTTGAACAAAATAATTATCTTGGAAAATTGTAGTATGTACTTTGATGGAACAAGGGGGGAATAGACCATACTCGGATGCAAATCTCACCGAGTACTAATATCCCTCCACCGCTACCCTATCCTTTCAAATAGTGTGAAGATGATTTCAGAGAAATTCCATGTGAAGAAAGTTGAGATACTATTGATAGTCTCTGTTGACCGAAGTCGAGAATTCCATCAACTGCTCTATCTGTAAAGATCAGGGCTCCTAATTGAGAGGTACTACACGTGTTTTGATTTTACACTATTAAATCACCTAAAGATATATTTAAGTTATAAGACTCTTATTACGATATTCGTAATTGTATAATTAGTCTGATTTTTTTGCTAAGATTGAATGTTTATAGACTAGTCTTCCCTCTTTTCAAAGGATAACAATTGTATTCTTGTATTCTTATTGGAGGTTGATTGTATACTTTATTTCGGAATTATAATGCTCTAAAAGATCTGAATAATCTTATAAAAGAATACTCACCCGAAAATAATCGTTGTTGAAGATTTGGCAATCAACGAAGTCCTTAGAATTTTGTGAAAGTAAAACAAATCTGATGCAAAATAGGCTAATAAGCCACTATTATCTGCGTAATGCAAGGAGTAAGAACATTGATTTGTTTCGATGCACTCATCTGAAGTGAATACCGAGGCTGAACATGAGATGACAGACGGAATTGATGAATTGGCCGCGTCATAAAAGTTCATCTCAACCTATAATAATATAAAATTGTTAGAAGTTAATCTAAACCTACAACTATATAATTATGTTAAAAAAAACATTAAAAGAACAAGTTTCTATGTCATACTTGTTGACTTTCAATTTTGACTATTTGAATTTCTAATAACAGATGATTTGTTATTTCCCTATTGGTAGTACAATATGGACTTTTTTTAAAATTATTATTATTATTATTATTATTATTATTATTATTATTATATTTTCATTATATAATAAATGTGATTTGTACCTTTTATATAAAACATAATTTATTTCTTCTCTTTTACTCAACTAATTTTTCTCCTAAAATCTCTCATCCATATCAAAATTGAATTTTGAATTCTCTCATTCTCCCTCTTAACTCAGTTCCAAGTAAACGTTCAAACGTGTTTCAACCAATTTTTTTTCAATTTGTATATGTTTTTACAGTTTATCCAATTATTCATTATAACATGTCATTTTATACATGTACAAATGAATGTTTATATATATATATATATGTATATGTATATATTATTTTTCATCTTTTTTCCTTCCTTTCATAATCTAGATCGTGCACTAGAGTTGTCTCTTAAGAAAATTATGAAGATTCGTGCATTGTTCTAACTTCTCCAACTATGCTTCCTCTTCGAGGTACCTGGGATAGTAAAGTTCTTATTAAGAGACTGAACAACTGCTCGAGAAGATCCCATTAAGTACACTTTACTCCAATTGATTCAAAATGATGCACTCATTCGTGCTTATCTAAATTGTGTGATAGCAAATAATATGATATACTATCAAACCCCTTCTTGAACCTTTATATAGATGATACCTTTAAGGGCGAAGTATGTTCTAGAGCGCTACGGTAGTGTTGTCACTCAAAATATAGTGTGATCTTTATGAGCCATTAGAAGTAGAATTACCCTGAATTATAAGTTCCAAGTTGGAAATCTAATAATCTTAAAGAATGGTTATAGTGATGGAGTAAAGTATGTAGTTGCAGTCAATTTCCAGTAATTTAATAGAAGAATGATAGGCCTCATGTGTTGACTAAAGTGTAATCAATTTGTGTAGATTTCATGTTACTAGCACATAGAGATTTATTGATTAGGTGACTTAAATTATTCTATCTTGGGTAGTATAGATCAGGTTTAGGTGGTGGATGAAAGTTAAATGTGTGAAGGATTTTACGTTAATAATTTTGTAATAAGAGTGGCCAAGCAACTCTTATTACAGTCTCCCTTTGTGAGGTAGTACGTGATGGAAAAATATTTAGGAATATGAGGACTCTATGCCTTAGGGTGAGAGATGTGCACCCAAGATAGTATAGTATAGTCGTGTGAAGCTCTAAGCTCATAATTTGTTGTGTGTTATTTGTCTGTATCCTTGAGTAAAATTAATATAGGCTAGTTTAGGAAATTATATGAAATAAGTCAACAAACATAGAATGTCTGCTTTAGACCTCAGGGAGAGATGATAGGTGATGTATTTAGAAAGAGTATGATGTGATAGAAGTTCATTCATACTCTAGAGTATTCCTCAGATTTTAATTGTCATTTGTTAGAATAGGAATAGGTTTGTAGAATTCTATTGATATGCGAATAGGTTTGTACAATCCTATTAGAATAGGAACAAAAATATACAATCCTCTTAGAATAGGGATATGTTTATCCAATCCAATTAGAATAGGAATAGGAATACTAAATAGTATCCTACTTGATAGAGGATTGTATTCAATGGTCTATTAATAGGTTCTTTTGTAAAAATGTAGACACAAAAGCAATTCAATAATATTACTTTCCTATATTTTTCACATGGTATCAGAGCCTTTACGATCTGGGTAAACAATCAAAGAGCTTCCACTGTTGGCGGGCGGCTATTACTCATATATTCCGCCGTCCGGCCAATGATTATGTTAGCAAAAGTTGGGTCACCGTGTTTCTTTCTAGTGACTATTTTTCCATATCTAATTTTTGTAGCATCGCTCCATTATTCCGGTGACTGCTTTTTTATATCTAATTTGTGTAGCACCGTGCCATCATATCATTGACTATTTTTTCATATTTAATTTGTGTAGCACTGTGCCATCATTCCAGTGACTACTTTTTCATATTTAATTTGTGTAGCACATGCCATCCTTCTTGTGACTACATTTGTTTTTGCATATCTTATTTGCATCGCACCGTGCATCTCTCCAAGCTACTTTTCATATTTAATATGCGTAGTATTGTGGGTTTCTTCTGAACTACTTTTCATATCTGAGTTGCATAGCACCGTGTGTGTGTCTTTTCGGTGAATCCTCAGATTTTATTTGCGTAGCTCCATTCGTCTTTTCGGTGACTCCTCAAATCTGATTTGCGTAGGGTTGTGCCATCGTTCCAATCATACCTATATGATTTATCTTTTTCATTAGGATCATGCCATCATTCATACCCTACCCATATTATTTTCCTTTTTCAATGGGGTTGTTCCATTAATTCGAACTATCCTAGTTAATTTCTATTTTCTAGTTGGGTCGTGACATTATTCCAACCCTGCCTATATAATTTTATTTCTTAGATTGTGATCACTTTTAGCCATCAAACCTAATACTTCGGCATATGAGCATGTTCCAGTCTGTTTTTTGCTGACATGTTTAATATTGACTCATCTATTGATTCCAACATGATCCATATGATTTATACTAGGTTTTGAGCACTTTTTTTTCTCAAGGGGAATTTAGTAGCCTTGTATGTCGATTATGTGAGTCACTCTATAGTTTGAAGCAGTCTTTGCAGGTTTAGTTTGGGAAGTTCAATACTGAAATTTTATCTTTGTGTTTACTTACATTATGCATCAAATCCAGTATTTAATTAGAAAACAAACACATTGAGATTGATTGTTAATTTTTTGAAGTCGACTGGTCAACTTGTGAATATCTCACGAAGCTCCTCATCGGTTCTCGTGTTAATTACTTTTGTAACAATCTAAGTACATGAATTGTATGCAATAGCTTGAGGGGGAGTGTTAGAATAGGAATAAGTTTGTATAATCCTATTGAAATAGGAATGGTTAATACAATCTTATTAGAATAGGAACAAGTTAATACAATCCTCTTATAATAGGAATATATTTATACAATCAAATTAGAATAGGAATAGGCATACTAAATAGTATCCTACTTGATAAAATATTGTATTTTATGGTCTATAAATAGGGTCTCGTGTAATAATGTAGACACAACAACAATTCAGTAATATTCTTTTCCTATATTTCTCACGGTTATGAACCTCTTCTCATATGTCTCATATCAAAGATTTATTCTATTGATCCATTCTAATTTACTTTAGAAAGATTAACATCTATGTGTTGGGTTTAGCAAAGTGTGAAAGGGAAAAGAAAAGAGAGAATATGAAAAGTAAGGGAACTAATTTTGAGGGAATATGAAAAGTCATTTGCAAAAAGCAAACGAAAAGTCATTTCTCCCATATCGGCAAAAGAAAGGGAATTTATTGTCCTTATATAGGGAAACACTTCCTTTACTTCTTAAAGAGGTAAGAAGAAGTTTCCCTCTCGCGCCGTCGTCGTCACTCGCTCGGCCTCAGCTTCGACTTTGACTTCGGCTTTGACAAATGATTTGATTGATAAATTTTTTGAACAAAATTTATTTAATCAATTTTATTTGATCAAATAAATCCTGTTAATATTATCTCTAATAAATTAATTCAGAATGTTAGTTATTTAGTTAATTAACAGAATTAATTTGCGTGTAACGGTAACATTCTGAAAAGTTGTTACTTTCCAAAAAGTGGTTACTTTTCCCAAAGATAAATTTTCCGAAAAGTTATTCTTTTTCCAAAAGACACAACTCTCTGGATAAAACAGGCTTGAACAGATTTTTTCTGAACAAACACGATTCTTGCTGAAAATGGTTATAAAAGGAAGTCATTTTTCATTTTTTCAAACACTGAAATTTTTCCTTCTTTGCATATATTTTTCTCTCAAAATCAATGTGTCGATCGACTGAGTCTGTGTGACTTGTTACTATTCTTAAGTTCGCTGAATTTAAAGAAGTTTGAGATACCACTATTTCTTTAATAGGATTAATCCATTTTTTCTTGGGAGAAATTAATCCATAACCTAGGGTACAGTGAGGGAATTAAATTTCTTAAAGAGACACAATAATTTCTTTGGACTCGAATTATTTTTTGTTTTCTGTCAACTTGTTTCTGTTTCTGTTTTGAATAATCTTATAAGTACAGTTTAATAACAATCTTAAGAAATTTAAATAATTTTATATATTTGAGGTTTCTCGAGATTAATACCTTTAAGGTTTTCTACTCTGCTTGAATATTTAAAATTCATTCGATGAACGATTAAAAGAACATAAAAACTTTATCGCTAAATCAGAAATAGTCTGTGTAAAAAGATTTATTCTTTACTGTTAGTATTTCAAATACTAAAATTATCTGATATTTGTGAATGCTAGAACAGTGAGTGTTGCAACAACATCGGTTGCACACAATCATTCAAATGTTGCCTTAGTGCTGGCTGAGAAACCTGCAAAGTTTTCTGGGGTCGACTTCAAGATATGACAGCAAAAGATGTTCTTTTATCTCACTACGTTGAGTTTGCAGAGGTTCATTAATGAGAGTGTTCCTTTTATGTTGGATGATACTCCGCCAAAAGAACAATTCTTGGTAACAGAAGCATGGACACACTCAGATTTTTTGTGTAAAAATTATATTCTGAAGGACCTACAAGATGATCTATACAATGTGTACAGGAATGTCAAAACATCAAAAGAACTCTGGGATGCTTTAGAGAAGAAGTGTAAAACAACGGATACCGGAATGAAGAAGTTCATTGTGGCAAAGTTTCTGGACTATAAGATGATAGACAGTAAGACCGTCGTCATCCAAGTTCAAGAACTGCAGGTCATAATCCATGATCTCCTTGCTTAAGGTATAAATTTATTTAATGCCTATGTTAGAAATATTATATTTTTCCTTAATACTCACATAATCTTTAATGTAGGATTGATTGTGAATGATGCCTTTCAAGTGGCTGCAATTATTGAAAATTTACCTCCATTGTGGAAGGATTTCAAAAACTACTTGAAACATAAATGCAAGGAGATGACTGTTGAAGATCTCATAGTAAGGTTGAGAATCGAAGAGAATAATAAGGCTGCATAAAAGAGGTCACGTGGTAACTCAATAATATCTGGAGTAAATATTGTTGAAGAAGATTCCACTAAAGTAGAGAAAAGAAAGAAAACATCTGGTCCAAAAAGCAATCCTCCTGAGAAGAAGTTCAATGGAAACTGCTACAATTGTGGTTAACATGTTCATAGTTATAGTGAATGTCGGGGTCCTAAGAAGGAAAAGAAAAATAAGTATCAAACAAACTTGGCTGAATCTAAAGGAGAAATGGACGATCTCTGTGCAATGCTTTCAGAATGTAACTTTGTTGGAAATCCAAGAGAATGGTGGATAGATTCTGGTGCCTCATGCCATTTTTGTGCCAACAAAGAATTATTTTCATCATATACTCCAGATCTATAGATGAGAAGTTGTTTATGGCAAACTTTATTATTGCAAAGGTGGACGGAACTGACAATGTCCTATTAAAATGACATCAAGCAAGGTGGTGACTTTGAATAGGGTCTCGTATGTTCCAAATTTGAGAAAGAATTTAATTTGAATTCCAGTTCTGACTAATAATAAATTCAAATGTGTATTTGTTTATGATAGAGTAGTAATAAGTAACAATGATATGTATGTAGGAAAATGCTACCTCAGTAATGACCTTTTCAAACTTAATGTAATTACAGTTGATATGAATAAAGATTTTGCTTCTTCTTACTTGCTTGAGTCTAAATATTTACGGCATGAGCGTTTGGGACATGTTAATAACAAAACCTTACATAAACTGATTAACTTAAATATTTTTGCAAAATTTGAGTGCAATAAATCAAAATGTCGAATTTGCGGTGAATCTTATTATGCTAAGCATCCTTACAAATCTGTAGAAAGGAATGCAAATCCTTTAAAATTGATTCACACTGATATTTGTTACATAAAGTCAACACCATCATGTAGTGAGAAAAAAGTATTTCATAACTTTTATTGACGATTGCACTAGATATTGCTATGTCTATTTGCTAAATGGTTAGGATGAAACAACAGATGCATTTAGCCAATATAAAAGTGAAGTTGAAAATTAGTTATATAAAAAGATTAAAATGATCATAAGTGATAGAGGCGGAGAATATGAATCTCCATTTGCAGAAATATGTTTAGAAAATGGAATAATCCATCAAACTACTGCTCATACACTCCTCAGTCTAATGGGATTGCAGAAAGGAAAAGTCGAACTTTAAAAGAAATGATCAATGCATTACTTATAAGTTCAGGTTTACCACAGTTGTGGGGGGAATCTATTTTTACAGCAAATCAAATACACAATAGAGTTCCTCATGTTAGGACCAAAAATAAGTAGTTGTAAATGCGTAAGCTAGCAAATCAAACCTCAAAAGATCACGAATAAGAAGACAATGAGAAATATATCAAAAGACACAAAGATTTAACGTGGTTCGGTCAATCGACCTACGTCCACAAAGGAGATAAGCAATCCACTATAAATATGAGCGTACAAAATACAGAGAGAAACAATCTCAACCAATTAACTCGGAATACATGGGAGGTTCACAAAAGTGATAACGTATCAAGCTTGTAACCCATAAATTCTCCCCCTAACAAAAACTCTCAAAAACCTTAAGACTACATTGTGAATGTTCATTAAGTTAGAAGGAAAATTCTTCTATTAATAAATTCGTAAACCTTTTCCAACAAGAAAAAGGATTAGTCAATCCAAAAACTTTTCCTAAAAGGAAAACCTATTTATGGTAAGAAATCAGGGCAAATAAAACCCAACAAATCTCCCACTAGGCCTGAATTTCTGACAAAATAAATTTGTCCACCTTCTTTACTTAATATTCAACAACTAGATTTCCTCTCCATAATCTCCTTTGCAAAATTTATGTCTCAACACAGAGAACCTCTCTAAAACAATTTCGCTAACAAAATTCTTGATAACTGTAAAAAGGTTGCTGCTAGAACTACACCGCCAAGGTGAAAACCTCTTTCTAACTTGGTTCAATCATCGATTATCGATCCACTGAACCTGACTCCGTTATTGAATCTGGATCTGATACCACTATTAGGACCTAAAATAAGTAGGTGTAAATGTGGAAGCTAGCAAAGTAAACCTCGAAAGATCACGAGTAAGAAGACAACGAGAAATATACCTAAAGACACAAACATTTAATGTGGTTCAGTCAATCGACCTACGTCCACAAAGGAAATGAGCAATCCATAAGAAATATGAGAGTACAAAATACAGAGAGAAACAACCTCAACCAATTCACACAGAATACATGGGAGGTTCACAAAAGTGATAACGTATCAAGCTTGTGACCCATAAATCTCCCCCTAACCAAAACTCTCAAAGACCTTAAGACTACATTGTGAATGTTGATTAAGTTAGAAGAAACATTCCTCTATTTATAGAGTCATAAACCTTTTCCTACCAGAAAAAGGATTAGTCAATCAAAAACCTTTTCCTAAAAAGAAACCTATTTATGGTAAGAAATCAGGGCAAATAAAACTCAACACCTCACTCAAAGACACATGCAATTCCATATGAGAAATGAAAAGGTAGAAAACCCAACTTTAAATATTTCAAAGTGTGGGCGTGTATAGCCAAAATACAAGTTCATATACCTTAGAGGGTAAAAATAGGGCCTAATACTATGGATTGTGTATTCATTATATATTCCAGAAACAGTAAGACATGTCGATTTTTTGTTCATAAGTCCAATCATACAGATATTCATGATAATACGATAATGGAATCATATAGTGTTGAATCTTTTGAACATATATATCCGTATAAAAATAGACTTGAGTCATCTAGTGGGGGTCTAAAAAACCCAGAGAAGAACCAAAAGAGAATGAACCCAATGAAGAGAGTCCAAGAGGCAGTAAACGTCAAAGGATATGTACTTTATTTGGATATGATTTTGTAAATTCTTCTTGAAAGTGAGCCTCAAACATTCAAGGAAGCAATGTTGTCTAGCGACTCAACCTCTTGGAAGGAGACTGTTAATAGTGAAATTGAATCAATCCTAAGTAATCATACTTGGGAGTTGGTTTATCTTCCTACAGGGAACAAGCCTTTGGGATCAAAATGGATCTTAAAAAAAAAAGATAAAAGATGATGGAAGTATTGACAAATATAAAGAAAGACATTGTCAAAGGCTTTAGACAAGAAGAAGGTCTTGATTATTTTGACACATACTCGCCAGTGACTAGGATTACATCAATTCGAATGTTAATTTTCCTAGATACAGTTACGATCTTAAAATCCATCAAATGGATGTGAAAATCGGCTTCTTAATGGAGAGTTGGAAGATGAAATTAACATAGAACAACCTGAGGGTTTTGTAGGTCCTAGTAAAGAAAAGAAAGCTCATAAACTTATTAAGTCATTTTATGGATTAAAACAAGCACCAAAATAATGGCATGCAAAGTTTGATCAAACCATGTTGGCAAATGGATTTAAGATCAATTAATGGATAAATATGTTTATATTAAAGATACTCCAAATCAAGATCATTATATGCCTATATGTGGATGACATGCTTATAATGAGCAAGGACATTGCTAATATAAAAGCTACTAAGCGTATGCTCGTTAGTAAGATTTATATGAAAGATTTAGGAGTTGCTGATGTGATATTGGGAATTAAAAGTCTTAAAACTCCTAACGGTCTAGCATTGTCTCAAACTCACTATATTCAAAAGGTAATTGAAAAATTCAAATATTAATTTCAATAGGTCAAAGACTTCAATTGTTGTGAACCTTCCTCTTGCAAAGAATAAAGGTGAAAGTCAGTCTCAATTGGACTATGCTAGAGTGTTGGGAAGTTTGATGTATGTCATGAATTGTACACGACCAGACATAGGTTGCGCTATCACTAAACTGAGTCGATACACAAGTAATCCAATAAAAATAATTTGTTGGCAATGAAGACAGTTTTAGGATACTTAGATTACACTCAAAACTATGCTTTGCATTACAACAAATATCCAGCAGTTCTTGAAGGATATAGTTATGCAAATTGGATTACTAGGTCAACTAAAACAAAATCCACAAGTGGATACATTTTTATTATTGGTGGAGGATCAATAACATGGAAATCATCCAAACAAACATGTATAGCTCGATCTACAATGGAGTTTGAATTCATCGCCTTAGACAAGGCAGGTGAAGAAGCTGAATGGCTCCAGAATTTCTTAGAAGATATTCAATTTTGGCCCAAACTAATGGCCCATATATGCATACATTGTGATAGTCAAGCTGCAATAGGAAGGGCTGGAAGTATTTTGTATAATGAAAAGTCTCGTCACATAAGATGGAGACATAACAGTGTGAGACAACTACACTCTAATGGAATTATCACAATTAACTATGTGAAATCAAAGGATAATGTGCCGGATCCACTTATAAAAGTCCTAACCAGAGAGGTAGTTGAGAAATCATCGACGGGAATGGGACTATGACCGAGAACAAGTCATCGTGGCGGTAAATGTACCTAGAAGATTGGAGATCCCATGATATAGGTTCAAGGAGATAAAAAAAAGTCATTGATGACAGTTCAACATTGTCAAAAATTATTTAATGGTCCATTCTCATGATGAGACAATGTCCAGTAACTAGGATAAAAGCATAAGGACTTTTTAATCGCTTCTAAGTTTGATACAGGGTATATCACATGGTATGTCTACGGTATAACACATTTAGAAATCACCTATTTGAGTGTGAAGTGTAAGTTGTTTCAAGGAGAATCCGGTAAGGCAGTTCTCTAAGCACTTACTATTCGAGATGTGTTCATGGCTGAAACGAACAAAACAATGAGAAATAAGAATAGTTCAAGGATTGATTGTGTGACTTATGTTGTCTAGGTATAGACCAAAGCTCGATGGTTCAAACATATCAAATCTACCGATAGACCAATTATATCCGATATATGTTCACTACGGAAAGTTTAAAGGGAAACCTACTTATCCAGATGCGGATACACCTTACTTACAAGACACACAAGTTTTTTCATGCATATGTTTTAACAATATCCATTCCCTATTCATTTGGGGTATTATTGGGTTTAGCAAAGTGTGAATGGAAAAAGAAGAGAGAGAATTGAAAAGAGAGGGAACTAATTTGGAGGGAAAATGAAAAGTCATTTGCAAAGTGCAAATGAAAAATCATTTCTCTCATATTGGAAAAAGAAAGGGAATTTGTTGTCCTTATATAAGGAAACACTTCCTTTACTTCTTAAAGAGCTAAGAAAAAGGTGCCCCTCGCACCGTCTTCATCGTTCGCTCAGTCTTGAATTCGGCTTCGACTTCGGATTTGAATTTGGCAAATAATGTGATTGATTGATAAATTTTTTGGACAAAATTTACTTAATCAATTTTTGTTAATCAAATGAATCCTGTTAATATTATATCTTATAAACTAATTAAGAATGTTAGTCAATTAATAGAATTAATTCGCGTATAACGGTAACATTTCAAAAAGTTGTTACTCTTTCCGAAAAAGTTGTTACTCTCCCAACACACATTTTCTGAAAAGTTGTTATTTTTTCCAAAAGTCACAACTCTCTTGATAAAACGGGCCTGAACAGATGTTTCTGAATAGACATGTTTCTTTTTGAAAATGGCTATAAAAGAAAGTCATTTTTCAGTTTTTCAAACACTGAAATTTTTCCTTCTCTACATATATTTTTCTCTCAAAATCAAAGTGTCGATCGATTGGGTTTGTGTGACTTGTTACTATTCTTAAGTTCCCTGAAGTTAAAGAAGTTTGAGGTAGCTCTATTTCTTTAATAGGATTATTCTATTTTATCTTGGGAGAAATTAATCCATAACCTCGGGTATAGTGAGGGGATTAAATTTCTTAAGGAGACACAACAGTTTCTATGGACTCGGTTTAATTTTTATTTTCTATCTACTTCTTCTTATTTCTGCTTCTGTTTTGAATAACCTTATAAGTGCAGGTTAATAAAACTATTCTCATTTATTGGAATAAGAGGACTGGATTCAACTCATGAATGACCTCAATCTTACTCTATGAAGTGGTGAATGTTAGTCTTACGATATACAACTCATAAAATATGCACTCATTTTTCTGAATATGCTTAGTCCCATGAACTAATGATATACCTTCAATTTCTAGTGAATTAATGCTACGCAATGCATATTCTTCGATCAAACTTCTTGAATGATTCGTGCTTATGATCTTTTCTCTCAAAGCCCTTCCAGTAGTCCTACTTCAGTTTTGATAGAGTTGTTGATAGAAGTTGAATGTTGGTTTAGATGAGAGGGTAGACACTCTTTATGGTGAATATCACAGTATGTTTATTCCACGTATGTAAAACATTGAAATGACGATTGGTTATATGTAGTAGCTAGATTAAAATACTTTGTGTTTTTCCTTATTAGTTATACATGAATTTCAAGTTGGGTGAGATGATAGTAAGATGGATAGTTCTTGGAAGAATTGGTTACTTAGAAGTTCATGGAGTGTTTATAATACTAGGCTTGAATAGGGTGCTGATATACATGTAAATGAATTGATTAGAACTCAGAGGTTTGTTTAGTGAATTTTGTAAGAATCAGTCGTATTCTTGAGATGAAACTCCCTACAGAGCTATAGATCATGAATTTAGTAATTTATATTAATATGATAAACTTATGTGGTGCACCTTGTGACTCCAAGTTAGGCTAACACACATTAAGAGCATGCAGCTAGACTCAAACCTTCGCAGCAGCATACATATGTACCATAGGAGGAGCTATAGGCAGTAGCTTATGAAGTGTAGCGTTCACAAGGAGTAGCGTAGTGAGAATTTTTGCTAAGCTTAAGAGGTATTAGTCATATCACTTGAGGATTATTAATTTTATTATTTCCATGCCCAAGATATCCCTATTTCATGTCAAATAATTTGAGGTGTTTAATGGACCCCGACCAGATGGCTCAGATTCTTAAGATTTGTGCGTTCTTTATGTTCGCATATGTGACACAGATCGTGCCCGTATTTCTTTCTCACGAAGGTTATGAGAAATTGTGGTGAGAACGTTTGATATTATACCGCTATTTCTATTGTGATTCCGAGAAACTTCATGTCATGACCCATAATTTGGAAATCTTTCGTGAATGTTCGTGAGAAGCATACTCTAGTTGAGTTTCCATCTCTAAATACAAGCCAGTTCTATCTTTGTGAATGGGGAATTTCAAAGGTCACAAAGATAGTAGAAGTAGCTCATTTCTCTTTTAGTTCAACTTGACCATTATTCAAGGATGAATGATTTCAAGTGGGATATATTGTCATACCCTGAAATTTGTTAACTAAGATCGAATTTATTATTTATATGTGTATAAGGTTATCCCGAGTGATTATTAATTGTGCATAGGTTTTACAGCTGATTCTTTAGTAATTTAATTGATTTGGAGATGTTTTAGCTCATAAGAATCCACTAAGACAAAATTGAGTTGTAAGTTCCCATACCAATTGAGTTTCGATATAAGATTTTACAAAGGTTAACTTCAAGTTACCATATCTCTTAGAATACTAAGATTTAGATGGCCCATAACTTAGTTGTTGCTCTCACCCTACATCTACAATTTTAGTTAGTATGATCAAAGTTAAGGTTTCTAACCCCCCCCCCCCCCCACACACACACAAAGGATCATGATTTTTGAATCATCTCTATTTTTTATCTTTGATTCTGGTTTTTTATCACAATTATTTGTACTTCATATTTGTTGATGATTCTTGATTGTTGGTTCATTCTTATACTACCGTATGGACCCTTTCTAATCAAAGTTAATGAAAAATCTTGTCATGGTATTTCATATTCATTATCTTCAAGAATAAAGTATGTTCAAAATTTTAAAGGAGTATTTTAAGAAAGTGTTATTATCTTTAATTTAAAGTGCATGATTTAAGAGAGTTTAGAGAAATTATATTTTACTTCAAGTGCTTTATTTTCAAGAAGAATTTTAAGAAAGTATTATTATCTTTAATTTAAAGTGATTTATTTTAGAAGAGTTTCAATAAGATATATTTTTAACTTCAAGTGCATTAATTAGAAGAGTTTCGAAAGTATATTTTTTCATCAAGAAAGCATAAAAGTTTTTAAGAAGCATGTCAGCCAAATAAAGTGAAGTCCAATTTCCCACTTGAAGACGGTTTTTTCAATTATTAGCTCACACTAGAGGATATTTTTTTTGAAGAGCAACTTTTATATGTAGCAAACATAAAAATTATATTTGTATGTTATAACGATAGTCTATATAATTGCGCTCCATAGCAAATTTTATATTTGCTATGGAGCTTTTGATTTGTATAAAATTCGCTAGAAACATTCATTCTATACAAATTGTTCAGTTTTGTATAAATTCATTTATACTTTATAATTTGTATATAAGATGGAAATATATGTATTTGTATTTATATATACATTTTTCTCTCACTTTATACAAATACAAACACATTTTATACATTTTATATCGAACTGTATAAAATAACTAATTGTATACTGAAAATAGCTAATTGTATACCAGATCATATGGCAAGAAAAGGGGATGTTTACTGCAAATTACAATTAAAATAAACTATGACTATAACATTTAATTTGAACCTATAATTTTCTATTTCATACAATTTTCCATTTTATAAATGAGCATATAAAGTTAAATTTTGAGTGTAGTATTGAGCCTCGATCTGGGGTAACAGTTAACATAACTCAAACTCCATAAACTACGTAGCTAACAAAGGAAAGGATCGTAACGTCATTCGGGTAACTCCATACTGCCTCTAAGAAGTCCTATTAGATGGATCCATAAGTTAATGTTTTGCTCTATACTCTGACAAGGTTTAGAATGGCACTGGAAATGTAGGTAAGACGTATCATTACGAGGCTCATGTTAGGTTATTTTCAGTTTGTTGGCTAGAGAAACTCCCTAATAAAGTAAAGTAT
This sequence comes from Solanum lycopersicum, assembly GCF_036512215.1. Classification (NCBI taxonomy): domain Eukaryota; kingdom Viridiplantae; phylum Streptophyta; class Magnoliopsida; order Solanales; family Solanaceae; genus Solanum; species Solanum lycopersicum. The sequence continues at coordinate 9,241,159 of NC_090800.1, forward strand.
ATCTATTTATATATTTTAGTTCAGTATTATCTAGTTTTTTATCTTAGATTATAAAACTTAAATGATTTTACTTCATGATATGGCTCCACGCTCCACTTTTTGTCAGGTTACTTTTAGTTTTGTTCCAGTTTGTTTATTTAGTTCAGTTATTTGCTTCATTCAGCGTGCAAAAAAATCTAAGGTTCGTTGGGGCTTTACGCAAAGCGCAAATAAAGTGTGGGCTTTAATAAAAAAGGCGCAAAGGAAAAAAATAAAAAAATATTTTAGTTTAGTCCAAGACTGATTATTATGAACATGAATGACAAATATGACAAAAGGAATTGAAAAAAAATTATGATGAACCAAAATATCAATTATTAAGTGTCACTTCTTCCTAAGAGGCTCATTGGGAAGGAAATGTTTGTCTTAAAACTTTGATGACGACATCGAAGCGCACATAAAGAAAGGCAAAGCGCTCAACACGTTTTGCGCCTATAATAATACTGTATTACATATTGTACATTCAATAATTTGATGCCATTTGGCACTGCATAATTTTATGATGTAGTTTGTATGTACTCTCGAAAGCATATGTTCGGTAAGATTTCTTTCCATCAACAGTCGGTGAGACCTCCTCACTTTCAGAGGGCTCCAATTTAGTTAGTAGTTTATTTGATTTTTTAATCATTTTTCGTTGAATAGTGAGGTAGTTTTGAGTTTTGTCCCGACGCATATCAGTTAGTAGAGACTTCAAAGATAGACAAAATTATTGAATCAGTTCCGTCTTGAGTATTCAGATTATTTAAACATTTTATTATTATTTGTATACAGATTTATTTATGTTTTTGCATGAAATATCTATAAATGATTTTAAATGTCCATCTTATAAGGATTCCACATGTATGTATAGTTTTTTGCTTAGTAATCAGTCAGGCTAAGGGTTCGCTTGGGACAAAAAATGGTTTTGAGTGTTGGTCACGCCCAAGGTGTAGGCTCGTGGCGTAACATGTTGTATATCTAGGGTATATCTAAGATTAGTTAGTAATAAACTTTTAATTCAACATATCTCTCTCACAGGATTCTGATCAAATTTCAAAACAATACTCTCTCTCTCCGGATTTACATGACACTTGTTTCTTCATGAGAATCAAACTATTTAAGTTTTCACTATGAAATTTGGCATTAATTTTTTAAATTTTAATATACATGTTTGGAAACGGTGTAAAAATCAATATAAGTCACAATTATTGACAATTCAAATATTTCAAAAAATAAATAAAAAACTTTTGATATTCTTAAATATCAAAATTCGAAAGATGCTGCATTAATTTGAAGTATCATTTTTCTCTCAATTTACCCTTGTCATTCCTGGATTAGTTTCACCTTTTGGTGAGAAGAAACACTCACAATCACTTCACTTACATTGTTCCTAGCCCAGAATTGTGTTTCATTTTGGAACAAAAGTTTGTTTAACTATTTCGTCCCTTTTGACAGAGTCATTTTTGAAAATTTTTGTGTGTGATCCACAATTCCCATTTTGATCCCAAAATTGGTTAGTGTTCGTTTTTAGTGAATTTAGTATCTAAGTGACAATATTAACATTGTGATTCTATTTTGATAGCATGAAAGCATTTGGAGGTCGTACAAAAAGTAAAAACTCTTGAAACATGATTGAGTTTGAATATGTTAAATTATGTTGATTTGAGTGAATTGGGGGCGGATCCCTAGATGATCATGTTAACTTTAATTAGAAATCATGTTATAGGCCTATATCAAGATTATTAAGCATCAAAAGCATGATAGTTAGGTTATGTTGTCATCCTTACCTCGTGGTTGGCCTTAATTATTGTTATTATTAAATGGTTGAGCATGTTTGACCTTAGTCAAGTATTAATTAGTGTTTTCCATAAAATTGCGAAATTTGAATCCTTTTAGGCCTCATTTATACTCTGATGCCGTTTCATACGGTTTAGCTATTTGTAGATAGGTACTGGAGTCTAATAGAATGAGCCTTAGATCAGTCATTGACTCAGTTTTGATGACCTTTTATCCTACCTCCCTCTCTATGACATCATGAGTTATGTATGAGATTTTGGGCTTTTCTTGGCTACTTGGGATTGTGTTGGTTCGATCTTGGAGTGTTTTGAAAATTACCTGGGAGTGGACATCATTCCAAAGTAGCTCTATTATGATGGTTTGACATGAGATCCATCTACAGCCGTTTCTAGTTGCAGATTCAAGGTCTGGTCATGTTGCTCATTATCCTGTACGAAGTTGATTCCTACTAATTGCATATTCAAGGTCTATTCATGATAATCTATATTCTTTGCACAGGCGATGCAGACTAGATACGACCTATTTCCTTTTTGCAGACCATTTGTTGTTCATGGTCTAGAGTTTGCACTCTTTAGCTTTGACTAGGTCTTATTGGTTACATGGAGTTTATTGACAGTTATAGGTCTGGTCTACACCTTCTCTGGACCTGAACTCATCATATATTATTCTTAGTAGGTTTAGCTTTTTTGTGTACCTGTCGGACTTATGGGGTGCATTCAGGTTTTACATAACATATACACGAGTGTATCTTCTAGGCTTATAGGGTCAAATTTGGGTTGTTCTAGCTTTACTTAGTCATTTTCTATCTTAGTACACTCATGTGTAGTTTTAATATTTTGCGCTATTTGTGTCTAGATTTAATCATTTCATATTGCTTTTACTTTTCCTGCTTAGTAAGTATGTGATGCCTAGTAATTACTGCTGTTTTGGTACTCATACTACATTTTGCATCTCTTTCATAATATAGGTCCAAGCACCAGCTATCATCATTGATTACTCGAGCCTATTGCAATTTGGATAAGAGGCAAGGGTGAGCACTCGACGTCTTGGACTTACCTATCTTTTTCAATATTCTGGACAACAAGTCTTTGCATTTTGAGACGAGCTTTGTATTTTGGGTAAACTTTTGAACTTATACTATTTTGTTTAGACAACTCTATACTTGTGACTTCTAGTTTTGGGATATATATATAACTTTTGAACTTATACTATTTTGTTTAGACAGCTCTATACTTGTGACTTCTAGTTTTGGGATATATATATATATATATATATATATATTGCTTTCGCTGTTTCGTTCTATTTCTGTTTTTAAATTATTGTTCTATCTTATTTCTATCCTTATATGCACTACTTGTTTTTCTGGGTTACTAGTTAGCTTACCTACATGTGGATTATAGCAGGTATCGTCATGACTCAATAAATCGGATCGTGACACTTGTGAATCAGACATATTTTATGGTTAAACGAAAAAAATTGTGATAGCCAAAGATTGTTAGGGGATTAGTTGTGTGAACTATGTTGTCTAGGTAAAAACTAAATTCTGAAAGTTAAAAGAAATATAATTTACTAATTCACTAAGTATATCTGAAATATTTTCTCTAGGGAAAGTTAAAAAAGCACTTACTTATTCAGATGCAATTAATCCTTACTTCTGACATGCAACTTTTTCATGCATACAATTTCATAAATTAAATCCCTTTAATTATGGCATACAACTTTTTTCATGCATACATCTTTATAATTTAGATATTTCCCATCCTTTTGGGGGATTGCTGAGTTTTGATTTCTTAGAGGTTATGCTTTAAAGATAAGGTGTAATGTGAATTAAGAAATAGAGGAAAATGAAATTTGATTAAAGTTCATTTCTCCCTTGTTGGTAATGAAGAGAAGAACTATTGTGGTTACATTAAGAAATAATGTTTCTACCTCTTGAAGAGTTTAGATGAGAATGTCCCCTTGTGATGTCATCTACTTGTCGTCGTCGCTCTACTTCGACTTCGGCAAATGATTGATTAATAAATTTTCTGGACGAACTTTATTTTTCATTTTTACTAATTAATTTATATCCATGCAAAATTCTTTTGAATTCGCAAAATTGTTACGAACAAAATTTATGAAAGACACTGTTCCTTCCCTTACGAACAAACACTTCCATCCAACAAACACCAAACTTGTTATTAAAACGTGCTCTCAGACCAAATTTTAGCTTAAATAGTGATTTTTGCACTTATTTTCTCTATTGAATTTTCTAAACTTCTTCAGCATACTTTTTAAAAAATAAATTTTGAGTCTTCATGACTTTGAGTTTGATTAGGATCTTTAAAAGAAAAGTATTTTTTTTATATATATATCTTAGTCAACTTGTTATTATCTCATATATTCAAAATAGTAATCAGAAATGCTCTTGAGATGAAAAGAAAGAAAATATCCGAGTCCAAATGAGATTGATAAATGAATTTGCCTAAGTCGAAGTCGAACCTGAACCAACCGGTGACAACGACGATAGTATGAGGGGGCACCCTCTACATAACCCTTTAAAAGCTAAATGAGTTGTCTTGTAATATAAGAACTAAACTTTTCATTATTTTTAACCAATGAAGGGAACATGACTTTCATTTTTCCTTCACTTATTTTTCCAATTCTCATGTCCCAATTAACAAATCACTTGAATCTAATACTTCTGTGCTCGTATTATTGTTCTTTACCAAAAACTCTTGTCTAAATGATTTGGAGAAGTTAAGAATGAATCAGTAGTGTAAGGGGCTGCATCAAGTGTTTCTAAAATATCTGAGCATGCTTATAATTAGGAACGCAAATCGTAGTTTAAACATTCTCTTCGTACTTTTATTTCCTTGTATGTACATTTTGACAACGAAACAGAGTCACCACGAAAGACTCTCGTTTGCACAAGAAGTTTTGCCTTGTGATTCGATATAACCTCAAACATGCATCACTCGCTATCTCCCACCCACCCCCAAATAATACATCTGGTTAATTGATCGTTTTATTTTCTTATGTGATTGTTTACTAGTTCTAATTTATTTTCTTTAGAGTACTAAAAACTTGCAAGAATTTTTGAGTAACTTCCTTGTAAATTGAGTACTTCAATAAGATTCGTTCTAAATAAATCTTGGCCTTTGAGTCTAAAATTTGGACCCACGCCATCAAGATATCAATTCTTTTTATCAAATGTTAAATGTTAATATTTTTTTATAAATAATAACAAGTTTAATTGATCTAAATATGACTAGTTAACCGTTTTAACAAATCTGATGGGATGCTTAGCTCCTTTTCTTTATGATAATCTAAATCTTAAATTACCTAGAATAATATAAGTTAAGTATACTATTATTTGAAGTTAAGTTTAGCATTACTTTAATTACTAATTAGGCATCTTAATTCATCATTAAAAAAGTTTAGATGGCGACTTCTTAAATTAATTAGTTTTATAAATCACCAATATAATGCACTCACCTAAATTAATGGGATATAACAATAATAATTTATACAAAAAAAACTATAAAAATATCAATAGTATGAAGGACAGTTGCTGAAGGAGCTACACGAAATCCATGATATATCACTTCCGGTATTAATCAATATATTGTATTCTCCCGAAGGATATCCCAGTTTTTATTTTTGTTTAGTATATGCTAAAATAAAAGGAAAGCATAAAAAGTTAGAGCAACATGGTGGTCAGTAAGCATAAAAAACACATTAATACTAATTAATAGTCACCATATCATTGGCTCTAAGAATAAATATATTGCTTTGAGAACTTGTAACAAAGATCATAAATTTGATAAGAAAAAACGGATATAATTTAGAAAGTTTCACCAAGGAAATTCACAAGAATAAGCAGGTGTATTAAAAAAGAGGTGCTAAGGCAAACTCTAAATGATCATGAAAACTCTCTTCTGAAATATCAGGTCAGTTATAACGTAACATGCCTCTTAGTTCAGAGGAGAACCACATGTATTTGTGGGGGATCACGTGCACCAGTCAACTTCGAAAATAATTATGTGTATATATGCATATCTATATTGAGAAACTGGTAGAAAGTAAATATAATTAATAGTGTGTTGGGAATCAAGTTGACTCCGTAAGGACCTATGGGATACTAGAGACTTTTATTTGGGATCAAAGCCCAACAACCATTTTGTTAAAAAAGACTAGGAGTTAGAAGAACGGTTATGAAAATTATGTCGAAGCATTGACTTCGGTTATCTCTCATTTCCCCTAATTTTAAAAATTACTAATTCGGGTGTTGTTGGTCTTGAATTCTTATTATAATGCCATATTGATGAAAATTGTATTGATTTAAAGACCCATCTGAGAGGCAAGTGGACCTTTTGACCCTTCATTAATTGTATTGAACCTTATATTCCATTGTTTGATTGTGAGTAATGCGTATTAGTGAAGGGTTTCATATATTATGTTCTTTGATTAATGATGAATAACTTCTATTGATGACAATATGGGTAAAAGAAGAATATGTTACATTGGCTAATTCCTGATATTGTGCCAAAATTATTTATGTTGGATTATTGCTGTGATGATTTTCTCATTTCATCGAGCATTTGAACAATTTTGTAATTGAATTGATGCATATTACTGTTATGATAATGCCTTGCTGAATGATGATAAATAGGGGAAGGGCCACAGACTCCGTGGCCAATTCTATTCTAAAGGGTTGGGCCAGACTGTTAGGGAGCTTCCATTTGTAAATTAATCCTTATCGTGCATGGTTACTATCTTTAGTGCTGAGTTGTCGCATTTTTTTGGGAAACTGGCACGAATGAGACCTAGTGTTGGTGGTAGAGGAGGCAGCCTCCAACCAGTTGTTGAGACCCAACTAGGGGTAGGGTAGACCCCGAGCTAGGGGAAGAGATCATCCCTTTGGAATGGCTCTAGTCAGTCAGGCAGAGTTGTGTCTCCAAAGCTAAAGAATGATGTTAGAGAGGACTAGGTTCCTCCAAAGGACGCTGCTGCACCATTGTTTTTGGACACTTTGTTGAGTGTGTTGGAGGTATTTGAGAATTCTTTTCAGGGTGGGGACGGGCAGGCACATCTGAGGGCTCTTAGACTAGAGTGGCGCTCAGACTCTAAATAAAGGGACATACTCCATGTAGTTAAAGTCCGATAGGGAACCACCAGTGGGTTCTACAATTGAAATTGATCCTGCACTAGGAGTTTAGGTTAAGGATGCCCCTTAAATTGTGTTGACAGAGGATGAGCAATGCTATTACCAGAAGTTCAGGAAGATGGATCCACCTCCATTTTAAGGTGGAGCAAGTTGGGATGTGCATGTTTTTTTGAGTACATATAGAGAGTTGGTAGAGAGTGTTGAGTTGGATGAGTCTCTGGCGTTTGTTATGCTATACCCCAGCTATGTAGGCCAACTAGGGAGTGGTGGAGAGTCTATTTATGATCTTTGCCGATTGGATCTTGATGTACCTTGGTTTCTTGATACTGTTAATGCTTTTTCCTTAAGATTTGTGTGTGCCTAGAGCCTTTTTGTAAAAGTTTTAACATGATTTTACCTTTGTTTTTGTAGCAAGGATGTCCAAACCCAAAAGCAGAAGGCAGCTAATATTTAGTGCAAAGGTGACCCACGAAGGCCATCGACGGCCTGTCATTCCATCAACGTACCGTTGATTGATAGTTCATGCATCAGGAGAAAATCAAGGAAATCTGACCAAGTGTGGGCTACAGAAGGATCGACGGTCCATCGATGGATCGATGGACCATCCTGATAGAATCGTCGATAAGTCCAGAGATAGTCCTAGTACCCGAAGTTAAAGAAACTTTAAGTATGGAACGACGGAAGGAATCGACGAACCGTAGATGCATCGACGGACCATGTTGTTGGTCCATCGATTGATTCAAAGAAGATGCTACCTGAAGGATAAAAAAGATGATAAGTTTGGACTTAAGGAGGCAGTCGACGGTCCGTCGTTTCATCTGTGTGGGTCGTCGATTACAGCCGCGTTTTTTGGACAACTTTTCTTACTTTAATTCCATTTAATTTGAATTATGTTTTTATAAATAGGGTGTAAAAACCTAAATTTTTTGGTTCGATTCTATTGCTATTGTTCTTACTTTGTAATTGGAGATTGGGTTTTACAACTTTAGCATTAATTCAATTCTGGATTTGGTTTTGAAGTAACTTCTTGTTATTTCAAGATGAATTTCTAGGTTTTCTTCGAATTGTAAAAGTAAGTTCATGTTTTATTGTTTAACAACTATGAATTGTGTTTTTATATGCATGGGTAACTAAATCTACAACTAAGGTTGTGGAAACCATGGGTGATTAACGAAGTAAACCTAGCTTAATATGAATTCTCAAATAGATTATTGCATATATTGTTAATTTATTCGTTTAAAAGTCTTTTTAACGAGTGCACACGTTAGAACTAGCCTGGTTGCTACTTGTTGGATAAAGGAGGTAGTAATAAGAAACGAATTATCAACATAGATTTAGTGGGATACTATCTTATAGGCTAGACTCGATTGGTGCAAAGTAATAACTAAGTCATACATCGAAGGTGATGCTTAATATGAAGTAAAAGTAAGGGTTAGTAGCGTATACACACGTAGCCGGACCAAGGATTTAGACATACCTAATTTATCACTCTGCATGCAAAATACTAGAGAAGAATTGTTATAGATAGAAATACGACGTTATGAACCTATGAGAAACACTTATACCCTAGTTTCTCTCATAACTTGATAAAAATCAAAGTTTTATTCCCGTTACTTGTTTTACTTAGAGTTATTGAAGAATTTTATTTCACAAAACCCCCCTTTTCATCATCTATTTTCAGAAAGAACTTGGCTAAATAAAAGTAATTGTACATTGAAGTTAAGTCTAAACAATTTTTCCTCGTGGGATCGACCCCAACCTACTAGTTGGGTTTTTTACTTGATACGACCGCTTATACTTCTAAAATATTACGCTTTCTCAAACATAGTTCTAAATATGTTAATCGAATAACCACAGCTCTTCCTCGTATATCTGTAATCACCACAACCAATTTATGTGGACTCTTACATAATCATATGAATTTTTAAAATTCATTTAATTGGACAAATGTAAAAAATATATTATTTTATTGATTAATTTTGTCTTTCTTAAATTTCACTAGTTTTGGTCTATATATAAATCTCTATTTAGTAGGTAAAGTATAGGCAATGCTTTAAAATAAAGATAAGTCTGAATATAACTTACTAATGTCAAAGTGTAAATCTCTTTGATCATGCGAGATTGATCATACACACATCACACACATAGACATGCATCGATTGATTAAAGGGTCAATATATTTTGATAAAATAAATATACACTTATAGAAATTTTATAATGCTAACATATGATATTTTATTAATTCTTTAAGGACTGTTAGGTAGAGAGTATATTCATATAATGTTTGTATTAGTCATTTTTGAATTACTTATACTTAGATTATTTCTTATGGATATTTTGGTTAAGTGCATTAAAAAATAATAATAATAATAATAATAATAATAATAATAATAATAATAATAATAATAATAATAGTAATTATTATTATTATTATTATTATAATTATAATTATAATTATAATTATATTAATCATATATTTATATAAAAGAGAGCATTGGGCCCGCCTATGTGGCGCCACCACAAGCAAGAATTTCCTTTTAATTTTATTTATTTCAAAACTAGCCTTCCTCTTTCATGAAAATATATCACTTTTATAGTTGCGACTTTTATGAAACGTTGTGATTTTTATGAAAAGTTGTGACTTTAATGAAGAGTCGTGACTTTTCTAAAAATTTGTGGCTTTTATGAAAAGTTGCGACTTCAACGAAGAGTTGCAACTTTATGAAAAGTTATGACTTTTATGAAAGGTTGTGAACTTTCCGAAAGTTGCAACTCTTCCAAATAGTTGTAACCTTTCTGATAAGATACAATAAATAGTTGTTCACACTACCCTTTTTTTTCTACAAATAATGGGATTTCCTCTCATTTTAAAACAACAAAAATTCTGATCTTTTTCTTCTACTTTCGTAAAATTGAATATTTGTATACTTTGCTCATGTTGAGTGACTAACTGACACCATCATTTTTGTATTAATAAGTTGGTGAATAAAATTTTTGTTCCATCCTGAGAGGATGCAATGGTATTGTTTTTTTACACTCATTATTTTTTGTGTATTATATGAATTGTTGTTTTTGAGTACATGTTTTAAACTCCGCTTTTATGTTTCTTCAAAGTTATTGTCTCCAATTATATTGAACATATACACATATAGTACCTATATTGAACATATACGCATATAGTGTAGAAAATAATTATTGTACTCAATTCCAAGAATTTATGTTTTCATAGTCTGTATTAAATTTTATAATTTCAAAGTACTATATATAAGCTTATATATTGTATATTTTAACATAGATATGATTTAATTTTCTCCTAACACATATATCACAATTATATAATCTACGCAACTTAAATGTTCTTTACATTACTAAATGTGTTTGTATACATATTCTTATTTTCTTCTTTATTTTCCTTTTAATATTGATTAAAGAACCAATGATTTATTATTTCATGAATAATTCATTCATTGGAGGTTCTTTGGTTAAATGATAATGAAAAATAATCATATTCATGTTGAAATATTGGTACTATATTTTTTAAGAACCTATACGTAGTGTGTGTGTGTGTATATATATATATATATATATATATATATATATATATATATATATATATATATATATATATATATATATATATATATATATATATATATATATAAGAAAACCCTAGGCCTGCCTACGTGGAGCCACGACAAACAAGAATTCCATTTTAATTTACTTATTTCCAAAATTAACCTTTCCCTTTCATGAAAAGTCACAGCTTTTATCAAAAGTTGTAACTTTTATGAAAAGTTGAAGCATTTATTAAGAATTGCAATTTTACGAAAGGTTGTAAGATCTATGAAAGGTTGTGACATTTCCAAAAAATTGTGACCTTTCTAATAGAATACAATAGACATTTGTTCATACTACTCATTATTGTCTATAAATAGAGGGGTTTTCTCTCATTTAAAATATCAAAAATTCTGAACTTCTTCTTCTGCATAGTTAAGTATTTGATTCTTCTTCTTCTTCTTCTTCTGCACAATTAAATATTTATCTACTTTTCTCCTTTTGAGTAGCTCAGTAACAAGGATACATCGTCATTCAGTAGACACAATTTTTCCTTTATGTTTCATTCTATTTTTGCAGATCTTGGTATGTTTTCTTACTGTCATTAAATTATATGTATGATATTAATTGTTGTTTTTGAGTGCATGTTTTTAACATAGTTGTTTATGTTTATCTTTCTGGAAAGTTATTGTTATAAGTATTTATTAGTACAGACTATATATAATCCACCTACCTAAGATTCACATTTTTAAAAATACATATATTTACAACATTCTCCAAACAAATCTTTTCTTCTCCAATAGATCAATCCTAAAAATATATATGAATTTTTGTTGTTGGCATAATAATGTTAATATTAATAAGAGTGAAAAAAATAGAAATTCAACTGATAGAATTAATACTAGCAATTAATCATAATTATATGATACACAATGATGACTATTCTCTAACACCAAAGTAATTGTTTGATCTTTTTCCCTTTATCCTTTACTTCTCTTTAATCCTTTCAAGGATTGCTTGATGTATTCTTTATGCACAATTTCGATTATAAAACATTATCATAACTATATTACATATGAAATTTGTATTTTGAAAAATACATTATAACTACATATTAATTATTGGTATATTATATGATTATGAAACCTTTTCTCTTGATAAACACATTAGTTATATGTATATATTTTTAAAATATTTAATATTTTGAATTTCATTGATAGTGTTATACTAACAAATTTTGAAAAGAAGAAAATTCAGAAAAATATTCATGTGACTCTCTAATCAAAGACACCATGTAACCATATGGTAAAATGAAATTATGTAAACTAGGAAAAAATAGTGTTATGATTTGTAATTTTTTCCTTTTCTTTTAATAAAACAAATTATAAACTAGAATAGAATAGTCTCTATCCTCTTAAAAAACATAAGAATACAATAACATCAAAATACAAGAAAATTTCTATTCTAATAAATCTTAAAAAAGAAAGTTATAATGCATGAAGCGGGGACCCATTTACTATTAATAATAATATACATGCATTAAAATACACAACTTCACATTAATAATACACAGTTTAATAGAGAATGGATGGACTCGATAATAAACACTAAAGACTACGTACAAAATCTATGTCATTTTTTTATTGATCTATATTAGATCACGACTTATTATGATAATAGATGACACTAAATTGATCAAAATGTTGCCAACAAAAAAAAATAGTAGTCTCCCAAGTAGCTTGAATACAGTAGCTTACAAATTCAATCAAGCTTCTTTAAGATTTGTTATTGTTCACACATATAGTTCTCTTGTGTCGGATTATCTTACAAATTGAACATTTATTCCTTCTCTTACTCTTGAAATTCTCACAGACACCTTTGACACGTTTTATTCGTTTTTTTCCACGCTTGGTATTGACAGGAGGCGAAAAGAATCTTCACATTAAGCAACTCTTCTGGAACACACCTTTTCGATTCGAGAGGGATAGCATTAATAGAATCTAAGTATGCAATGAGGTATGATTCAACTTTATACAAAAGCGAAGAGTAGTCATACATGCGCATACCATACTTGTTGTCATGCTTCGATCGCAAAACGGCCATCGCGTGAGCACAAGATATCTTGATTAAGTCATATTCCCTACAAGAGCCGAATTTTCTAGTAGGTCCACATAAGCGGTAACACCTGCACCGAACATGGAAAATTGATTACCGTGACCAATTACATTCTCCACATATAATGATTCGCCCTCGATCATTTTTTTAGCAGAAGACACTATTTGATTATCCATTGATTTAAGTATATATGCATGCCTCTACCTAAATTATTCTCCAAACCTCTTAGCAATCGAATTAAATATTGATGGCACATGATACTCTCTTTCGTCTATCAACATAACATTGAGTGACTTGGCGATATTTGGTAATCACATCAAATCTATTGCCAGTAAAATGTGCTTTTCTCCACTTCTCAAAACCTATATCATACTCAATGATGACGTCTGTTACGGGACATTTGTTCTTGAATTCAACAAAATGATTGTCAAACTCTTCCAAAGAATAAGCCTTTTCCACATTGTAGTAAAGATAAAAGTAATCTCAATTATGATGATTTACACAAAGATTTTCACCCAAGGTGCCTGATACAATATCCGTGGTGAGCATGATTGTAAATGTTCACAATGCCGTTGGCGATACTCTTGTGTCGATCCGAGATAAAACACAAGTCTGGTTCATCGACCACAATCTCCTTTAACTTCTCAAAGAAGAATGTCCAATATGCATCATTCTTTTTATCCACCACACAAAAAGCAATTGGATATACATGATTCTCCATGTCTTATGCAACAACGCTCAACAACACGCCCTCGTATTTACCATAGAAATGAGTGGCATCAACCGCAATTACCTTTCTCATGTGGGCAAATCCTTTAATTTAAGCACCGAAGGCCAAGAAATAATATATGAACCTATGGTATCCTTGTTTCCCATGATAGAATTGCTAGAACAAACATTATATATCTCAAACATGTAGGAAAAAGTCAGTAATCATGAATATCCCTTCTCCGCTGTCCCTCAGAGCATCTCTTTGGCAACCACACCTCCGTTCCAACCTTTCCAATAACTTGGTTTACAACAAAAAGAATTGAACATAGCCCTTTAATTCTTTTTAACATTTGGACCCTTGCCATCAGGATACATATATACACAAAGTGAAGCAATGACTTTGATTGAGAGTTTTCAATGGATACTATTGGCATGTTCAACACCATAACTATGCTCGTTAATGTACTTATAGATACGAAATATATGTGAACACCCATAATTTCTAGCCACAACATCTATGCATAATTCTGAGATAAAAATTTCACCTTTAAATATTTAGTACAACTCCTGAAAGTAACTAAATCAAAAGACTTTTTTGCGGCTACTTCAGTTAATAGCAATTGCAACTCATTCTTGTTACTGAAAGTCTGATTTATGCATAAATTAGTTCCATCGAGGAAGAAATGGTTGGATTATGATCCCAATTCCTCTTTTCCTTGCGTTTCTTCACACCATTCGCGTTCGGGATCTTCCGCATCTACCGACTAATTTTCCACATTTTTGGGTCATCATGTATATTCATTGAATGATCACCCAAACTTTCATTTGTATGATCACCTAATTTTTAATTTCCATTAGAATCATTGTCGCTGTCAAATGAATTTGTTGGTTCAATAGGAGGCGTCACATTGATGTGTATCCTCAATGTAGGCCTAGAGCCATCAGTACCAATATCTAACATGTACAAGCTAACGTGCTGATCATTCTTTATGCATGTGAAATGTATTTTTTTCCCTCTCATTCATTTGATAGCTAATCACTAAGTCATTTTGCTCACAAGTTAACTCACCGGCCTCAATTACGCTTGCAATCATATCGTCGAACCTTTGCGATGCAACACAATGGGCATTGTTGTTTTACTAAAATATTTCCAATTCCAATTTTTGGGAGCTATAACATCTTGTAACTAGAATTAACTATAAATAAGCTAAGAAACCAAGAATAATGATTCTTGGAAATAAGTAACGAAATATGGAAAATTTTCAGTTTTCAAAAGTCAGTTTTGGTCATTTTCTAATGGCCATAACTTCCATCTCAGGCGGAGTTTGGGTGATTTCCCCAAGATGTTTCCAACAACACCAAGTTTGTGAAATTCTGAGGTTGTATGAGGGAGATATGACAGTCGGAAGTTGGATTGTTCGGCAAAGGAAATTCCAAATCCGGATTTATTAAAGGTGTTTTGGTATTTTCAAAATAATTATTAATTTCATTTTTGGGGTAATAAGTTGAGGTCTAAACCGATCCCATTCAGTTTACACATTTAGAAAATAAGCTAGGGTAAGAACGCCAAGAATTTATTGCGTAGATTTCATCGGGGGTAATCCCTATCAAGGTATGTGAGATCATTTGGTGATGGATCCTTTACCCACACCCAATTGTTTCAATTCAGCAAAGTTTTAGTTAGTGAATGATGAACATAGAAGTTCTTGTCGAAAGGTTGTGAAATTCTTGTTGGTTAAATTCTAGTTCATCTCTTGTAGTTTAAATCCATGTTTCCGGACTATTTTTGAGTGTAATCTGTTGGGTAATAAAGAATTTTCGGATCCGAAGCATTTGGGGTGGGATCCATTGGAGCTTAGAAGAGTTAGAACTAAAAATCAGAGAAAAAAGGTCGGAAATAGCATCTTACAAGCCCTGACAAGACCTGGGGCGCCGCGCCTTCCAGAGCCCCTCAGGGAAGCCTCTTCCAACGCAAAGACAGCCAGAGCACTAAGGGGAAACCTCTTTCTGTCAGGCTTTGGCGCCCGACGCCTCTCAGAGCGCTAAGGTCCCTTGGAGACCCCTTTCTCTCCCTATCTTTTCGTACTAGTTCCTAAGTGATGTACCCTTCATTCCTAGTTGATTCCATCACACTAAAGTACATTTAAACATCATGAAATCATTCATAAACATGATATTATGATCCTTGAATCTATAATCCAAATTCAAGGGACGTTACGATCAAAGTAAAGAAAGTAAGAAGTCAAGTCTAAAGCTATGAAGTGAGTAAAAGTAAAGTTTTCAAAGTTCTTAGAGTCTTACTTAAAAAATTTTAATTCCTTTTAAGTCTAAAGTTTGATTTAAGAAAAAGACTAAAGGGTTGAGTTCATTTCTCAAAAAGGTATAAGGGAGCTAAGTATTCCCTAAGAGTTAAAGTTTCAAGTTAAGTAAGAGTAACAGTTGAGATCATTTCTCTAAATTTATAAAGGGGACTAAATGTTCCTTAAAGGTTGATTAATGTTTTTACATTTAAGTTAAAAGGAAACTAAGAGATTTTAAAAGAGTTTTGAACTAAAGAGGGGAACAATATTTCCAAAAGGAGCCTTTAAGCTAGAGGGTTCAGTAAATTATCTCAACCCAAAGGAAGGAAGTCTTTTTTAAAAACTATAAGCTAAAGTATGTTTTGGGAGTAGTATTAAGCACCGATGTGGGAATGAGATTTCAGATAACTCAAGTCCCCATGTAAATGATGTAGTCATCATAGGTATTAACATGTCATACTTTTTAGATGATCACGTCAGGCTAGCCACTGGATCCACTAGGTAGAGGATGTTATATACGACGGCAAATTATAGAACAGTACTAGCAGCGTGGGCAAGACGTTGTATCACTACTTAGTCTCATAGTGATGGTTGTCGGTTAGAGAAACTCCTACAGAAACTATATTACTTTCATCATAAGTAAAGTTGAGTTTATTATTGTTATACCTTTAATGAACTAAGATTTAAACTATTTTATCAGTTATATATATATATATATATATATATATATATATATATATACAGAGAGAGAGAGAGAGAGAGAGAGAGAGAGATTGTATATGTCAATATTGTTTTTATATTGAGTTGTTATCGTATGAATTAAGCAGAGCCAAGGTAACTTCATCCTTACTCCATTTCAAGCTTTATAGTTGTGCTTAGTATTCCAACTCGCATACTCGTTCATCCAATGTACTGATGCGAGTTGGCCTGCATTGTTTTAGGATGTAGATGCAGGTAACCAGGATCAGCACGCAACACTTTTTTTATCCAGATTGAACTCCAGTATCAGTGGTGAGCCTTCTTGCATTTCAGAGGAAATCCATTTCATTTAATTTAGTAGTTTAGTTTTAGGATGTGTGGGCTCTGTCCCAACATCCCTCTTCAGTAAGTTTAGAGTCTTCGTAGACAACTATCATTTCAGTTTGGAGTTTATTGTACTTGTTGAGACTTTAGTGCTATTTGGTCAAATATTATATGAAGTATTTGTTTTGAATAAGTTGACTATAGTCTTCCACATAGTTAAGTAAGTCAGACCAAGGGTGGGAACCAGCAATGGTTTCCGAGTGCTAGTCCTGACCAAGGTGTAGGCTCGGGGCGTGATAGGAGTCTCCTCCCATACTCCCATACAGTCCACTAGCGACAACAAATTCAACTACTTCCATTATAGACTACGAATATCCATAAGAGATTATAATATCAGTGTATGAGGTACGGAATCTGTACGAAAACGCGGCTAGATGAATCTTGGTAGAAAATTCAGCTTCTATAATTGCAAAAAATATTTTAATTCTTTTAAACTACGAAAATGTATTGTAAAGAGTCATCAAGTGATTATTATGAAAGATTTCTCAAATTTATGGCGGGAAACTAATTTTGAATCATGGGTTTGAAAAAAATAAAGTAAACATGAATATGGAGTAGGAGATGATGATGAATTTACCTTGAAAATGGATATCACCAACGAAAAACTTGCCAGAATCGATAAATTACCACCAGCAAAAATGAGAAAAAAACGAGCTGCAACTTCCCTGTTTCCGCTTGGAGACTTTAGTTTTTCTAATATAAATTTTAGCAATGAGAAATAAATATATTATTCTAAATATGATGGAAGGTTGGGTACTAAAGTGGAGATCTCGAAAGTTTGTGGGGTCTTTTGTATGTGTCAAATAGGGCACATTGATGATGTCATTAATAGTGGGTATACCACTCATTTTTCAAGACTTGTGACTTAATGTCACATTAAGTCTTTAAGGTGTCTATTTTGCCAACTCTCCCAAGATTCTCATTCCGAGTTCATATATACATATATACATATATATATATACATATATACATATATATATATATATATATATACATATATATATATATATATAACTTTTTTATAATACATGAGACTTGGGATGGTTACTTGAAAAGTGTTTAAATTCTGAAAAATCATGTTAAATTGTTAGATATGATTACTGTGTATCTTATCGCTTTGCTTGTTTAAATTCAGCTTGCCTCTAGTTATACAAAAGTTTTCATACATTTTTCTTTTTAAAAAAAACTAAATATTATAAAAGTTACTCATCTTAAAAAGCAAAGCATAAATATACTGTTCTTACAAAATGAACTTCAATCGCCTACCTTTTAAATTTATTACTAATGTCAAATGTGGGCTAAGGCCTCACATCATTAAGTTCTATCGTTATTTTTATTTTTTTTATTGTTACCAACATTTAATATTTAACTTAGATGAATTTCCAATGAGTTATTTGAATTTATTTTACTGAATATTCACGACATGATTTATTTTTTTGGTAAAAACTTTAGATTATCATTAACCAACATAGAACATTACAATAAGGTTTACTTGTTATCTCAGCCACCTTCTTAGAAGATGCATAGGTTTTCAACTAACACAAGAAAAAACAATTAGAGGCTAAGTAACTTGAAATTATTGTGATGGTTGAAATATCTAGTATATTAAGCATGCAAATCAATTTATTTTGAAATGAAATTCGCGGATAAGTGACAAAAGTTTTGTTCATAAGATAATAAGATTATGTAAAAATAAGAATTTACGAAATTAACCAAAAATGTTTTAAAATACATTGAAACCGTGTTTTGTGGATTTTATTAAGTGTCTAAACCTTATTAAGAATTTAACTTTATCTCTTATCCATATTTTGATTTTCAAGTAAAAGGTTTTTTAATACCTTTCCAGATTTGATTTCTTAATTTTTCTAAAATTATAAAGTAACTCAGTTTTAAAAATATATATTTACTAAAGTTATGGAAAAATTTACTTAAGTTCAAGATACATAAACCCATATCAGGGTGAACTTTTATTTTTACATTATTTCCTCTTACATGTTCCTCCTATTATCTAATAATAGTATTTTTTGGTTTTGGAGTCAACAATACAAGAGAAATATAAAGTAATGCTACACAAACATGAAATCAGTTACTGGCTCAAAAATAGGTTAAGGATGAACAGAATTATCCCTAGCATATGATAGATGGATCTAGCCTGAGTAACATCATATGTGCCAGAGGTTATATATACGTTCACATGTAATGAACCTACATGAAATAACAACTTTTTGTAAGTCATGAATAACATCAAATCTATTTAACAATATCACAAATCAAATCATAAAATTCCTACTTACAATTATAATTTGCCAACCAATTCTTTGTCGATCCAAGGTCTTTCCGAAACAAGTAAGTAAAGGGGGATGGAGTTTGTGAAACAAATTCTTTCAATTTTGTGATTATCAAGTGAACAAAAGTTAACTTTGATTGTTACCAAGACAAGAGAATTACTAGGGTATACGTGTTTCCCAAAAGTTCATAACGCGACAATTCTAGTAATAGCAATCCATTCCTAGTGTATTACATGCAAAGTGGTAAGTTATCTATTTCTAAATCCTTGGTCCGGCTACACGTGTATAATTCACTAACCCTTACCTTTATCTCACATTAGACGTCGCTTCAATGTATGACTAAGTTTTCACCCTCGCGCCAATCGAAACTAGACTATTAGCTAATTGATTTATTTTAATCAACTTAATTAGCCTAAGTTGAGTAAGTCAATATCAGTTCGTAAGAATTAGACTCACGTTCAACTTCTAGAAACTCACGACATAAACCATCCAGCAAAACACAAGAAAAACAGAAAATACTCTCCAGTTCTCTTACGCAATTTCAAGGCTATTCTTCAACATTTTTCGTGAAAAGTTCAGGGTGATCTTCGTAGATTCAATTCTACAGGAACGTATGGGTTTTATCTCTTGTACTCCTTTCTCCAAGAGCCTTTTCAAACAATTTGAATTCAATAAAATGAAACTAGGGTTGTTCCCAATGGAACGAATGTTCATCTCCCTAGTTCTCCCTATTTTTGATTTTAATAGTATGTATAATGTATATCTCGAGCATGTTGTTGGTATGTGGTGCTAACTGATCATTATGTTTAGGTTTCTTGGTTTGATAATGTTGAATGAGACCTATAGGTTACATCCGTATGATTAGAGTATTATTTACATGAGATAAAACTCGTAACATAGGGTATGCCAATAATTGGGACAAGTCCCAACATACCCTATCCACACGAACTTGTCAACATAATAGTATTTTGAATAAGTCCTTATAACTTCCATATAGAATGGTTACAAGACTATAAATCAATGTTCAACAAGATAAGGTGAGTAATGAAATAGCTAAAAGGTATGAGTTATAAAATTGACCTAATAGAGAATGTTAAAGGAAGTGAGACAAGTCTCACTCACACTTAAACGATTATGACAAAGATACTCACATAAGAGGGTGTTAGAATTCACGAGACAAGTATGACTCTCACCATAATGATAATGGGAGACTTAAGTTTACATTCATCAAGTAAACAAAGGGGTGACAAGTCATCCATTGAGCTATGTTAAAGATACTCACATAAGAGGGTATTAAAAATCGTGAGACAAGTCTCATTAACACCATGATGATAATGTAAGGTTTAATTTGTCATTCATCAAGTAAAGAAAGGGATGAAAATTCATCCATTGAGTTAAGCATACCTCATATCAGAAGCAAGCTTCCATAATGTATGAGTCAACTCTAAAAGTTATAAAGTATAAAAAATTGAGCAAAGCACCGATAGAGTAATAATGAGTTTGTGCAATCACATATAAGACTCATGAGATGAGGCTACCACCAAGGTTGATAAGAGTCTCCGAAATCTCCTAGTCTTCGAAATATGTTATCAACATAGGAACTAGCTAGTGGATTCCACCTAAGAGAGCTAGGTACTATTCAATTTCAATTTGGCCGGTGAACCACCCCTTTTCAGTGTGGGGTAGACACTTGATTTAGTGTTTAGCTCACACGATCTATGTCGGTTAAATTCTCAAGACAGTATTCAATTTCACTTTAGCCGTGAACCACCTCTTTTTCGATATAGAGAAGACACTTGACTTGGTTTCACTTTAGCCAGTGAACCACCCCTTTTCTGTGTGGGGCAGACACTGGATTTCATGTTAACTCACATGATCTAGGTTCACTTTGACCGGTGTACCACCTCTTTTCGGTGTGGGGAAGACACTAGATTTCAAGTTATCTCACATGATCTTAATGCTAAAGATTTCTTTAAGAAAGTAATAAAGAAAGAATAAGAAATGTAAATTCAAAGTGAACTAAGAAAGCAAGAGCTTAAGAATATCAATCATCAGTTTTTGATAAGAATGAAGTTTTTAACAAGTTATGGTCATGGACAATAAAGATTGACTTATAATGACTTCTTTTATTATGAAAGTGATCAATTAATGGGCATAGCCAATAATGTTTATATTA
Source organism: Solanum lycopersicum (assembly GCF_036512215.1). NCBI lineage: Eukaryota > Viridiplantae > Streptophyta > Magnoliopsida > Solanales > Solanaceae > Solanum > Solanum lycopersicum. The sequence continues at coordinate 9,262,351 of NC_090800.1, forward strand.
TCCAAAATGATTAAATAATGGGCATAAACAATAAGGATTGGCTTTTAAAGACTTCATGCCCAAAGTAAGCAAGATCATAAGTTTTAACTATATGCCCCAAGATCTATATATCATGCCAATTATCAAAAAATGGGCATAGCCAATAAATATTGACTTATAAAGACTTCATGCCAATTTAAGAAGAATGGAAGAAATAACTTGTGAGTAGAGTAGTCAAATCATTTCCTTAGTCTTTTGGATTACTTACTTGATTCATTGTAGGTATGGAACTAGAATGAATAATTGCACCTTTATGTAAAGAATAGGACCAAAGGAGATCATTGAACTACATGACAAAAAGAAGAAAAGACTGAAATATAAACTAAGTCATGAGAGAAGAAGCTCTCGGCCTAATGGAGAAAAATTATTAACTTTTGATTGAGTTGTTCTAAAATTATGTTCATGATTCCAAGGTCTTATGTTCATATAGTAAATGATTTGTGTGCTTTAAATGTATGAAAACATGTCATATTAATAGCATGATTCACAAATAACAAATTGGGAAAGTATAGTGACTTCACTCTCCAGAAACAGCATGTTGCTATAGCAAGATCTTTCCTTGATAATGCATAGTCCTTATGTATTTATGTGCATACACCCATACTTAGTACAAGTGTGTACTAACCCCTATACTATTACTATTTTTTAGGCGCAGGTCCGAGAGAAGATAGAAGATTCGTTGAAGCGGTTTGGATTAGCGATCTCTAGACTGTGGTCCGTCCTCTTGAGTTTGAGGATGCCTACGTTTATTATTCTAGCTTTACTACATTAGACATCGCTAGTGGATGTTGTCCCTAGCGTTTCATTTCAAACATTTGTTCAAGGCTTGTATTATGGCCGGTTTGACAAACTATTATAACTATTATGATTCCTTATTTCAATTATTTAATATATTGATAGATGGTTGTTTAGTTTGAGCTTATTAGTATATAACTCTTATGCAGTAACTAAATGAAGTCTAAGTATACTTCAATAAGTATTAAAAAAAATAAATTTTTTGCAAATTTAACTGTATGATTATGATAAATGCTAATAAGAGGCTTGTCTGCGACCTCTGAGAGGTTAACGACGCCAGTCTCATCTAAGGTCTAGGATCCGGGTGTGACATAAATCATGACAATGCTACTTATAGTTATAATTTTCCAATCCAATACTTTTTCGAGCCAAATCATATACAATGATCCTATCTTTAAGCATAACATATGTGTAACAAGAGAGAGAAATGTATGAATGACAATTAAATTATGATGCAGTTACATAATGCCTTATTTTCAGTATTCTACGATAAGGATATTAAAATGTAATATCAACACTAATGTTTCAAAAAACTAACCTCCTAGAATTGTTAATCTTAAATCTCTTCTTATAAAGTGAATGCACCACTTAGCAGCACCATCCTATTAAACACATATAATATAACATATGAATTTCTTCTCATATTGATGATTTGGCCCTAAAATATTGATGATTTCTTCATCCTAACAAATTAATACCTTCTACACATGAAATCCATATATTTACTTATCGATGGATTACTTCTCTAGAATTTGGAGCATGTCTCCACGTGTGGAAACATTTTATTCTTTCCGATGAGTTATGTTTTCATGTTTTTAGAATATCTTACATGAAATAATTAGGACTATATTTTTTAATCATTATTTATTTTTTATAAAGTCCCAAGAATCTGTTGGAATATATACTATTAACCATATGTTAACATATAATATTTATTATTAAATAAATATTTACCCAATTTTAATAAATCATGTATTCGTTTATGGTGTCTATTTAATTATATAGTAGATGATTTAGTGTGTAGAGTTTTAGCTTATACACAGAGGATTAAATCATTGGTTCTTATAAGTATAAAGTTTTTTGTACACAATCTAGGATGAAAATTGTACATGTCATCAGTACGATTGTAGCACAAGATTATATGTTTTTTATCTTTATTATGAGAACGATATAGTTTCAACTTCTTGTGCTAGTGCATTTTGTATGTATTGAATGGGACCGAGAGAGATAGTTGTTTTAGACTGACTGACAAAAACATATTCTCTAAACTATTAAATGTACTTATATTCTTAATCTTGATATAACTATTATGATCTGTATATATTAATTGTCGTCTTGATTTATTAAAAGGTGAAATTCTGAGATGGGTCAATATGCTTGGTAAGTTGGATAATCATAATATATATTGATGAAATAATAAGTTAATTGATGGAATCCATGTCTCGTTATAGAGATTGATTGATATGTCTTTTTTTGAGAAACTTATAAGTTTTCATCGTGTCAAACCTTGTATGTGGATTTATAAATCCAACAGCTGAAATAATTTAAGCAGTGCTCTAAAGGAAATTAATCCTTAAATTGAATTCGTCGATAATTTAATTTATTGATTAGTATATGTAATCTATAGGGAATTACATAAGTGTTTAATGGGGAATTTAAAAATATAAACAGAGGAGTGCAATAACAAATTTCTAGTGGTAAGAATAATTCAAACTAATTGTTTGGAATTATTTCCATAAAAAAAAAAGCCTCGGTAATTAATTATGGGGTCCCTATAATTCTCATATTTATCTAGAACTCAGAATCCTATTTCTAAAGGGAAAATGGAAGATGAGCGTGAGTTTTCTTATACAAGAAAACTAACGTGTAACTTTTCGGTTGAAGAAAATAACGTGGATTTTGTTCTCCTCTTTCGATTGGGTCATGGATTCTTCTAACCCTAGAAAGATGATTAGTTTTCTATCATAACTATCTTGTACATTTGCTTGAAGAACTGTCTCGCTTGAAGATATTTGTTCATGCTTCTAGAGGTATTTATCGAATTAAATTTCTGTATGTTTTTGTATTCTAGCATAGTCGGTTTTAGTTATCTATTTATTCATGTAAGTAGTAAAGATTCTGATATGCTTCTATTGTGAATATACTTTTCCATCAGAATCCTCCATAAAAGAATCTAAATGTTTTTAATCCTTAAAACTAAGTCTAATGATTTCTTAATATATTTTTTTATAACTTTTTAATATTTTCTTGATGAAATCTTGAAAATTCAATGTTCTGAACCCTTCAATGATGAAGAAATTCTCCAAATATAAATCTTATGATGCTATCTTATATTTTCTTGACTATAATATTATGATGTGATATATATATATATATATATATATATGTATATCACTCATGAATGCAAAGATATGATACATGATCTGTAACCTCATGACTGAACAAAATTTACGAACTATAATCTTCAAAAGGTATGAAGAGGAGCCTTCGGGCTAATTCATGAACACATGAGCATCAGGGAGAAAAATGAAGTTAAATTATTTTACGGGGGTGGATGGGGCTGGGGAGTGGGCTTGTTTGAGGGTAGAGACAAAATAAATTGATTATTTCAACCAAAAAAATATAATTTGAAGTTGGAAGGGAGTTTATGGAAAATGTATTCCATAAGATTTGAAAGGGAAGTTATTTTCCTTAAATTTGAGGAAAATGAGTTGATTTCTAATACATTTTTCAAAACACTTAAACTAATAAAACATGAGAAAACAGTAAACATTTTCTATTCCTACCAAACACACACTTAGGTGCTGAAAGTGATGAAAATCCTTCCACACACCTTATATTATGGAATATACAACTATCCACAGAAGGCTATGTACTTCTATCGTGCCCGTGAGTCTAGTCCAAGTCTTCATCCTCAATCTTTTGTAAGTCAACATCAATACCTACATCTGATGTAATAAATCTTAACAAGGCCATATAATGCCACCAAAGCTTACACTTTTGTAGCTTAGCATACAACCTCTTATCTTAAAGTACCTACGAAATTCTCGAACATGGTCTCTCTAATCTGTCACTCTACGAAATTCTCGAATGCAGGTAATGAACTTACATAAAATAAAAACTTTTTATAAGTAATCAATAACATCAAATCTATTTAACAATATCAACTATCCTAACTCATAGGTACAATTCAATATCATGCATTTAGCACTATCCATACAAATTCAACAACAATATGCTCAAAAACCTCGGGATCCGTTAAAAGGGACATTTCAGACCGAATTCAACACTTAGAAGCTAACCGCACAGAAAAAAATCTAATCTAGGAATGTTTACCAAGAATGTTGGTCAAGGTCAAACTTAGGCCTAAACTTAAATGATAAAAGGCCTAATTGCATAAACTTGCATCAGAAGCCTTAGGATATGTGTTTATCATCCCACTAGTCTAAAATTACCCTTCCAAAGCTGATGGAACCATGAGAATATTTTTCCTAGGATTTCTTCCTACAATTTTATTCGAAATCAACTGTTTAAGGTTTAAAAGCTCCAAAATATTAAAAATTCATTAAAACTACACGAACGACAAGGTAACAAAACTATCAGTCCCAATAAGTCATAAATGGCTTGGGCTCAATATGGAAAATTTCTAAATGACAAACAAAAAGGCCTTCATAAAGAGATGACTGTGAGGGTCATTACACCATGACACTCTCCAAAAACCAACCACTTACCCACGAAGTTTTTGATGTCCACGAGTTTGAATAACCCAAAATGGAGCTCAATTGAGGGAGATATCACCAAAAACAATCTTGAGAACAAGAACATATTGCATATGGTATTGTTTAAGAAATGAGACGGATTAATTTATAGTAATCATTAGGTAAAGCGTGAGGATCGTGGCCCGCTAATAAAATATTTCTCGCAACCATGGAGATAAAACTTCGTGATCATAATGTCCAAAGGTGGTCAACTTGGTCACGATTGCGACAAGGAGAGCATATGAATGCGAAGGTCAAATGGTCTACACCTTCATAATGTGTCAAGGACACACAATCGTAAACCATAGATACCCCCCCCCCTCGACCACCCGGACATGAACTCGTTACTCGATTACACCAGCAGGGGCACATCAACTAGTTTGTCCATTTCTAGAATTCTCCACGGGGGGGGGGGGGGGATTAGAATTTATTCAAAATCCTATGCGCACTAACGAAATATGCTATCAAACAAAATTTGAAATTATCAAAACTTCATACCCTGGCCATCTCGAAAAAAGTGAGTCGTCCCCACCGAAGCACCATTTTTGCAAAAATGAACAATAGGTCTTGAAATTGGCATAGAAGCTTCAGGACCCACACAAAAGGTTTTTCTAGACGAAACTCAAAGTTGTGGAGCTAATAGATTCTTTATAATTGCATTTTTGAGGTCACTTTCTTGAACTTTTGATTGAAGTCAACTGTTCACGTTTCAAAAGCTCTAAAACAAATAAATTCATTGAGAAATCAAATTAACGACCATGTGACTCTAAGTCAAGGCCGACTCAACAACATTTACGGCCTAAAGCAAAATTGAACAAAGGGACCCTAATATCTTATTTTTTTTCATCATATATACTTTTATTTAAAATCTACTTTTATAGCTATTTTAGATGTGAAATCATTAGGCACTTTTTTAAGATCAATTTGTTTTAATAATTCTTTTTCAAATGGTAATATAGCTTCTTAAAGAAGATTTAATCAATTTAAATTTCAAAAAACTTCTTTCGGCTGAGGTAACGGTTGCATAAACTATTAACATTATTCTATATGCAATATGAATATTTGGCAAAAAATCAAGTCTTTCTATTTAATTGAATATTCTCATTTGATCATTATCTTCTACTTTTATTGTTTCCCTTAACACTTTTAATACAAAAAATATATCTAAACCATCAATACAAAAGAACTACTACATGTTAAAGAAAGTTCTAGGTTAAGACAATATTTTTAAGTTCTCATCATCTCTTGATCTCAATAATTTACCACTAAATAAGAAATTTAAATATTTTCATATGCTTAATTGGTTCGAATCTATTATGAAGTGAAAAAATAGTTAGATCTACCCTACATATATAAAGCAATAAACACTAAAATATTCTTCAAGGGACTTGGTGACTTTGCTATCCATATATACATCAAATTGTTTCTTATGAAATTCAAGTTTATTTTCATCTCATATGCAATTTCCTTTGCATAAATCATAACACTCATTAGTACCCCCAGTAATTGATTGTTCCAAAATGGCCCCGCAAAATATATGAGGCCCCAAGCAATGGCTTTAGAGGCCTAGCGGTTAAGACAGTCATAAACGAATTGGGTCACTATAGAAATGCTTCTAAGCCGTAACGATCAAATAAAGTCATTTTCATATAAATGACCTAGAGGGTTGTTACGTTTAATTACTTGGCCAATTAATTGTGCGCATTTTAATATATGAATAATAAGAAACTGACACCAATTAATTGTGAACGTGCTTTCTATACATCCATATGTTATTGAAGAATTGACACCCATTTCTAATTACCTTTGTGGTGATATCACACCCTACTATTGTTATGAAGAATGGTGTGAATGTGGGCAACAACCTCCTCAAGGTCAAGTTTTATAAACTAGTTAAGGATAAATTGAAAAAATTTCATGAGATGAAATAATACAATAATAATAAAAGTTGGGACACTTTATTTCTTCCTTTCAAAATATAATATTGGAATTCAACTCCTATTTTTAAGTGGCTTAAAACAAGGAATTAACTAACTAAGAAATCTTATTGCTTCCTTCTTCATGTCCTATACCTTTCTTTTGATTTATAGTCTCTAATGATAATTGTATTCTACACTAATAATCTGTACTTTACAAAACATAGCCTTATTTAAAAAGGGTGTTTAATGAATAAAACATTTCATTATTGTTAAGTTGAACTAAGATGAAAGTTATTAGTTCGAGACCGAATAACATACTATTTTGAGAAAAATATTCACAATTGTTAAACTTCAAATTCTTTAGCCTCTATTTGATTGTGTGATACTTTATTCTCTAGCTGACTAATATATTACATTGAAAATATTAATTTTTATGTTTAAATATATTTTGTATTTCCATCATATAAGTCAAAGGAAAAATCACATAAATATTATTTCCTCTTTCATGTAATGCTAGTTTGACTTTGTTAAATTTGTTTGGTAGAAGGAACATAAGATAAAAACAAAATAGTCATATTACAGATTCATAAACTATATATATTTATTAAGTAGTCAACTAAATATACTATAAATAGGACACAAAGAAAACAAAACATCATCATCAAGTGACTTACTGAGCATACAAAAAAATTAAGATGTGTCTTTGAAAGTGTGGGCTTTTTTCCTCATGTTTACGATGATAGGGATATGTAAGTCTTTTACTTGTCTATTAGTAATGGTGTATCATATGCTTCTCTCTAATATTTTCTAAGTTAATTTTGAAAAGCTTCTTGTGATGAAATATGAAATATGTTTTTCTATTAATTATAGATTCTAACATTTAATTTGATAGGTGTCTCGCAAAAGGTTTAAGCAAAAGACATACCCAGGTGTTGTTGCAAGACAGACGCAGACTGTAAACGTCTTTGTGGCGATATACCTCCCTATTTTTGTGATGGTGAATGGTGTGAATGTGGGCATCGTCCTCCCATAGGTCGAATAACAAAAACTAGTGAAAACCTAAATTGAAGAATGAAAATTCATAGCATGAAACAAAAAGGAACAATATATTTGGAATTTAATTTCTCTTTCAATGTAACTTTCAACATGACATTACCTTATTAAGAAAGCTTATCGTTTCCTTCCATTCTGTTTCAATGTAACTTGCAACAAGGCATTAGCCAATTCCGAAAGCTTATTGTTTCCTTCTTTATGTCATATACCTTTATTTTAATAAATAATCTCAGATTTTTATATCTTTTTAGTAGCATTTCTCTATAAAGAGTTCTCATTTTTTTAGAGTTGAACTCCAAACTGTACATTTTGACACAAAACTTTGAGATGCAACTTTAAGTTGAGTTCAAGAATTTTAAGAACAACAAATAGTTGTTTTCACAATTTTTTCCCCAAAAGCGAAAAATCTGGAAAAGAATTGACCAAGTTAAGAAAGTGAGTTTTGGTTATTTTAAAGGACCATAAATTCTAGCTCAGGATGAATTAGGGTTATTTCTTGATATGGTTGGAAAGTCCTTGGAGAGATCTTTCAACTCCATTGAGTTTGCGCATTTTCGATATCGTATATGAAAGATATGCCTATCCGAATTTGGATTGTTCAAGTAAGGAAAGTCCAAGGTTTTCTTTTTGCAATTTTTATCAAAATTAATTGTTTAAGATTTAAAATCTTCAAAATATTAAAAAAATTCATTAAAACTACACGAACGACAATGTGAAAAAACTATCAGACCAATAAGTCATAAACGGCTTGGGGTCAATATGGAAGAGTTCTAAATGAAAAACAAAAAGGCCTTCACAAAGATATAATTGAGAGGGTCATAACACCCTTACACTCTCCAAAAACCAAATCACATAGCCAGGATGTTTTTTTACGTCCACGAGTTTCAATCACCCAAAAAGGAGCTCAATTGAGGGGGATATCACTAAAAACTATCTTGAGAATAAAAACAACTCGCATCTGGTCTTATTTTAAGAAATGATACTAATTAATTCATTGTAATCTTTAGGTAAAGGTTCAGGATCGTGGCCCACTAATAAAACTTTCCTCGCAACTGTGGAGGTAAAATTTCATGATTATAATGTCCAAAGGTGATCAACGGGGGTTAGCGTCTTATCAGATAACGACAAGGAGAGAATATGAATGCGAAGGTGAAATGATCTACATCCTCATAATTGTGTCAAGTCCACGCAATCGTAAACCATAAAAATTAGGCCTTTATGAATGTGGTCAAGGGGCCCTTACATGAACTCGTTACTGGGTAACACCAGTAAGGTACATCAGGTAGTTTGTCCATTTCTAGAATTCTCCAACTGGTGCTCAGGATTTATTCAGAATCTTATGCACACAAACGAAATATGTCATCGAACCAAATTTGAAATTTTAAAAACTTTATACCAAGGTCATCTAGGGAAAAAAAGTGAGTCCCACCGAAGCTCCATTTTTGCCAAAATGAACAATAGGTCTTGAAATTTTCATAGAAGCCTCAAGATCCATACAAAAGGTCCTTCTGACCAAACTCAATGTTGTGGAGCTAATAGAAACTTTTGATTGATGTCAACTGTTTATGTTTCAAAAGCTCTAAAACTCATAAATTTGTTGAAGAATCAAATTAACGACCATGTGACTGGGATGCAAGGCTGACTCAACAACATTGGGGTCATAACGCGAAACTGAAAGAGGGACCCAAATATTTTTTTATCATATAATTTAATGTAAAATCTACTTTTCTAGCTATATTAGATGTGAAGTCATTGGGTATTGTTTTATGATCAATTTGTTTTAATAATTCTTTTTCAAAAGGTAATATAGCTAATTCATTCAACCTTTCTTGAGACTATATTGATCTTAAAGAAGATTTAATTAATTTAAATTTGGAAAAACTTCTTTCGGCTTATGTAACGGTTAAAAAAACGGTTAACATTATTCTATAAGCAATACGTGTATTTGGAAAAGAATCAAGTCTTTTTATTTGGTTGAGTATTTCTGTTAGATCATTATCTTCTACTTGTATTGTTTCCCTTAACACTTTTAATACAAAACATAAATATAAATCATAAATATTAGAAGAACTATTACATGTTAAATAAAGTTCTAGGTTAAGGCAACATTTTTAATTTTCATCATCTCTTGATCTCAATAATTTACCACTATATAAGAAATAGAAAATATTTTCATATGCTTTAATTGGTTCGAATCTATTTTGAAGTGAAAAAATAGGATGATCAACCCTACATATAAAGCAATAAACACTTAAATATTCTTCAAGGGACTTGTGTCTTCGCTATCCATATTTACATCAAAATGTTTCTTATGAAATTCAGGTTTATTTTCATCTCATATGCAATTTCCTTTGCACAAATCATAACACTCATTAGTACCCCAGTAGTTGATTTTTTTTAAATGGGCCCCCAAAATATATGAGGCCCCAAGCAATGGTTTTAGTGGCCTAAGGGTTAAGATGGTCATAAACGAATTGGGTCGGTATAAGAATACTCTTAACCCCTAACGATGAGATGAAGTCATTTTCTTATAAATGACCTAGAGGGTAGTTACGTGTAAATACTTGGCCAATTCATTGTGTGCATTTTACTATACAAATAATAAGAAACTGACACCAATTACGTTCTTTCTATACATCAATATGTTATTTCATAATTGACACCCATTTCTAAATACCTTTGTGGTGATATCCCACCCTATTATTGTTGTGATGCATGATGTGAATGTTGGAAACAACCTCCTCAAGGTCAAGTTTAATAAATTGAAAAATTAAATTTTCATGGGATGAAATAAAAGTAAATAATAAAAGTTGGGACGCTTTTTTTCGTCCTTTAAAAAAATATTATTGGAATTAACCTCCTATTTTTAAGTGACTTACAACAAGGTATACCTAAATAGTTATTCTTATTGTGTCCTTCTTCATGTCCCATACCTTTCTTCTGATTAATAGTATATCATTAGAATGATATCTGTATTCTACATTAATTATTTGAACTAAAACATAGCCTTTTTAAGAGGGGTATTTTATGATTAAAACATTTCATTTTTTTGAAGTTGAACTAACAAGAAAATTATTAGTTAGAGACCGAATAAAATATTATTTTAAGAAAACTATTTACAACGTATAAACTTCAAACTCTTTAACCTCTATTTGATTGTGCGATACTTTATTCTCTAGATGAGTAATTTACTACATTGAAAATATTAATTTGTATGTTTAAATATATTTTGTGATTCCATCATATTAGTCAAAGGAAAAATAACATAATTATATTTTCCTCTTTCATGTAATGCTAGTTTGACTTTATTCAATTTGTTTGGTTGAAGGAACATAAGATACAAACAAAATAGTTATATTACAGATTCACAAACGATATATATATATATATATATATATATATATATATATATATATATATATATATATATATATATATATAGATATATATATAACATGAAAATTATTAGTTCGAGACTGAATAACATATTACTTCAAGAAAAATATTCACAACTTATAAACTTCAAAATTCTTTAGCCTCTATTTAATTGTGCGATACTTAAAGACCTAGATGAGTAATTTATTACATTGAAAAAATTCATTTTTATGTTTAAGTATATTTTCTGATTCCATCATATACAAAGGAAAAATTACATAATTATGTTTTTCCTCTTTCATTTAATGCTAGTTTGACTTTGTTAAATTTGTTTGGTAGAAGGAACATAAGATAAAAACAAACTTGTTATATTACAAGATTCGAAAGCTATATATATTTATTAAGTAGTCAATTAAATATACTATAAATAGGACACAATGAAAACAAAACATCATCATCAAGTGACTTAGTGAGCATAAAAAATATTAAGATATGGCTCTCAATTAAATATACTATAATTGCGTTAAAATTGTAAATATTTTTCTACTAATATCCATATATTTTAATGGGAAATAGGTTCATTAAACAATATTAGCAATATTCCAACATGAATTTAATTATTTTTCATTATAACGTAATCCAAGAATCTCTAATATATGAATTAATCACGAAAGGGATAATTCACAAGTGCCCCCTCAATCTATGCACTAATCCCAGAGACACACTTATACTATACAAAAGTTCTATTACCTCCCTGAACTTATTTAATTAATAATTTTTTACCCCTTTCAGACCTATGTGACACTATCTTGTGGGCCAAACGCTGGTTGACTTTTTTTTCAAACTAGTGCCACATAGGTCGAAAAGAGGTAATAAATTACTTATGAAATAAGTTCAGGGGGTTAATAGGACCTTAGTATAGTATAAGTGTGTCTCTAGGATTTTGGGCATAGGTTAAGAGGATACTTGTGCATTTTTCCTTCATGAAAAAATAAATCATTGGTTCTTTAATCATTTATTTATATTAAAAGAGAACATTCGGCCCGCCTATGTGGCACAACCACAAACCAAAATTCTCTTTTAACTTATTTATTTCCAAAAATAACCTTACGCTTCATGAAAAGTTGTGACTTGTGAAACTTTGCGACTTTTACAAAAAGTTGTGACTTTTTATAAAAAGTTGTGATTGTTACGAAGAGTTGCAACTTTTATGAAGAGTTGCAACTTTAATGAAGAATTGCGACTTTATGAAAAGTTGTAACTTTTATGAAAAAATTGCGACTTTAATGAAAAATTGTGACTTTTCAAAAGAGTTGATACCTTTTTAATAAACATTTGTTCACAGTCTATAAATAGAGAGATTTTCTCTCATTTTTAAATTAAAAAAAATTCTGAACTACTTTTTCTTCTTCTTCTTCTTCTTCTTCTTCTTCTTCTTCTTCTTCTTCATCTTCTTCTGTAAAATTATATATTCGTGTACTTTGCTCATGTTGGGTGACTGACTCACACCATTGTTTTTGTATCAACACACTTGTGAATAGAATCACACTATTATGAGAGGATCTATTTAAACTTCGGGTAGTAGAATGGACTAATATTCTTGAGGGAAAAATGTGCATTACGTGAGCTCGGTTTTTCCTTTATGTTTTATTTTGTTATTACATATTATGGTTTTTTTACAGTCATAATTTTTACTTATTTTATTTATTTTTGTGTACATGTTTTAAACATTGTTGTTTATGTTTATGATTTTGATTATTATGTTGAAGTAAATATATGTTAATCAAGAGTTTGATGTAATCATTAGATATTGGATTCATGTAGATTAGAATTCTCAAACTTGTAAAATAAATTACTTTAATCTTTATAGAGTTTTCAATAGCTAAAAGTTCTATGAGATGTGCAACAAAGGACTTCCAATGTTAAAAAGTTAGGGTGTTTCAACACTACTTTGGAGTTTTATTTATTCAACTTACTATCTTATGTCTGTATTCAATCGATTAGTGACATTCAAAAAATAAAGGAATGTTGTGGGATGGTAAGTATTGTAATCAACCTTAATCAAACGTTTGGGGTTCAAATGTTAGGTTGGAGTCAATAAATTATCACTCAAAGTAGGATGAATCTATATAAATAAAAGGGATAATGCCAAAGTACCCCCTCAACCTATGCCCGAAATCTCAGAGACACACTTATACTATACTAAGGTCCTATTTCCCCCCTGAACTTATTTTATTAATAATTTTTTACCCCTTTTTAGCTTACGTGGCACTAACTTGTGGGCCCAACGATGGTTGACTTTTTTTTCCGAACTAGTGCCACATAGGCTAAAAAGGGGTAAAAAATTACATATGAAATAAGTTCAGGAGGGTAATAGGACCTTAGTATAGTATAAGTGTGTCTCTGGGATTTCGGGCATAGGTTGAGGGGGTACTTGGGTATTTTCCCTAAATAAAATATTAAAGAAATAATTGCCTCCATAAAATTTAGATTTAATATCCCAACAATAAAGTTTTAACTATATTGATCAAAACATAAACAATGAAATATATGTTTTGGCTATCAAAGTAATGTCCTTGGCTGCATATTATTTTGAATAAGGGACCTGCCAAGACATTATCTAATCCAAATTATTTGAGAAATATACGTTATTTCATTGAAATCCAAGAGATGTGTTTTAATTAATTCATCAAGTACGCAAATGATTATATAAGATGCATAATATTTAGATTTTGTATGTAGTGATGTTGAGTAGGAGAAAAAATCTCGCATAATGAATATAATGTTTTGAAAACTTTTCCAAAATACAAATATAGCCAGTGAAATAATTGCATATCTTTTGTTAAGACTTTGGTGACAAACACAGATGTGTTTTAATTAATTTATCAACTAAGCAAATGATTATATAAGATGTATAATATTTAGATTTTATATGTAGTGGTGTTGAGTAGGAGAAAAAATCTCGTATAATGAATATAATGTCTTTAAAACTTTTCCAAAATACAAATATAGCCACTGAAACAATTACATATCTTTTGTTAAGACTTTGGTGACAAACACAGATGTGTTTTAATTAATTTATCAAGTAAGCAAATGATTATATAAGATGTATAATATTTAGATTTTGTATGTAGTGGTGTTGAGTAGGAGAAAAAATCTCGCATAATGAATATAATGTTTTTAAAACTTTTCCAAAATACAAATATATCCAGTGAAACAATTACATATCTTTTGTTAAGACTTTGGTGATGAACAACACAGTAAAATGAAGAATTGATAACAATATCTGTAAACACTTAGAATCAAATCTTTGTCGTTTTAAGATTAAAAAACATTTAATTTCATCTTTGGATATAATATTCTTGACAATTTATGGTAGGATTTTACCCTCTCAAAAACACATGTATTATCATCTGTTCAGAAATATATTATTTACATAGTTCATCACCGCGTGAAGCGCGAAGAATTTACCTAGTTAACAATAAAAGGAAAATTAAGAAGAAAATAGAATATATTTACAAAGGAATTTCATTATAAAAAGAATCATTTAAGTTGCTTAGATTATAAAATTGTGATATATGTCTTAGGAGAAAATTCAAAAGCTTGTTAACGTATTCAAAAAAGAAATTACTCTTGAACAGGAAAGCAATTATAACTTTTGAACTTGCGTAATGAATTTCTTCAATTGATAAGTGAAAAATTACATATCTATGTAAAAAGAGGATAATATGTAAGTTTATATATAGTACTTTTAAGTTATAGAACTTAATATAGAATCTCAAAACATGAATTTTTGGAGCTAAGTAAATAATTATTTTCTTTACAATGAATATACGTACTATAAGTGTATATGTACAATATAATCGGAGACAATAACTTTGTAGAAACATAAACAACAGAATTTAAAATATGTACTCAAAAACAACAATTAATATCATATGCATAAATTAATGGGTATAAAACTATTACCCTCCAATACCAGGGGTTTAATGAATTACATCCCCTCGTGATGGAACAATTTTATTCACCAATTTATTGATACAAAAACAACAGTGTAAGTAAGTTACTTAACTAGAGCAAATCAAACGAATATTTAATTTTGCAAAAGTAGAAGAAGAAAATAAGAATTTTTTTTAAAATGAGAGAAAATCTCTCAATTTATAGACAACAAAGTGTAGTGTGATCAAATGTTTGTTGTGCCTTATTTGGAAGGGTATAACTATTTGAAAAAGTTGCAACCCTACGTAAAGTTCATAACCTTTCATAAAAGTCACAACATTTCATTAAAGTTGCAACTTTTTCATAGAAGTAATTACTTTTGAAAGACATCACAACTCGTCATTAAAGTCACAAATTTCGATAAAATTCACAAATATCGATAAAAGACAAAATCTTTCATTAAAGTCGCAAATATTCATAAAATTCACATCTTTTAATGAAAAAATGATGGCTAGTTTTGGAAATAAATAAATTTAAAATGAAATTCTTGCTTGTGGTTGCGCCACATATGCAGACCTAGGGTTCTCTTTTTATATGATACCTTTATTTTGATAAATAATTCCATATTCTTATTTATTTTTAGGAGCATTTCTCTATAAAAGTTTTCACTTTTTTTTTAGAGTTGAACTCCAAAAAATTCATTTTTCCACAAAACTTTGAAATTCAACTTTAAGTTGAATTCAAGAATTTTAAGAACAACAAAAGTTGTTTTCACATTTTCCACCACAATTACTCACCAACACTTTTAATTTGTATTCATTGCCAAAGACAACTTTAATTTTAAAATATATCTTTTTTGAAAATAAAAGTCATTTTAAATAAAATTTAACAAAAAAGTATGGCCAACCATTAAGCTTGATGGTGGGTTGTGCTACTTGATATGTTTGTCTGGATGCCGCTCAAGACCTGTAGGTTTGAATGCATTGTCCCACGACAAGGGGTGCCAGTACAAAATAATAGAGCATGTAAGATATGCTGGAAGTTGACACTAAAGTAAAAGTATTGAAAGAAAAGGGAAGGGATGAAATACAAGTAAAATATCCAATATCCCTATAACAATAAATTATAAGCATATGAAAAGCAATTACCTAACATTGCCCCCATAAGCCTGGTAGGTACAAAAAACACACAGTCCCTTTAGGTCCTAACGACAGTAACAATCGCTAAATACCCATATTATCCCCCTTACCTGGATCCCAATGACAATATGTTCTAAACCATCTGAACGTACAACTTCCAACAATCAATCATTATCTAAAAAATAATCTTTACCGGCAACTAATTAGAAGTTGTCACTAAATATGTATTCTTAGAGGAAATTAGCACTCTTTGTATGTATCCCTAAATGATTTAGCGACATTCGATCTAATGACACTTAACTAATGCTGGTAAAGACTTTAACACACTTATTGATGTGTCTATTTATTGCCTCAGAAAGTTATTTTTGTTGTACTGAATGCAAATCTGAGGCTCTGTGGTACAACACACATATGCTACCCCGCAGGTACAACCTACCTAACCTATATACATGGACTGCTCTTCCTGTAGACTTGGTCTACCATGATCATAGGCACGGTCTACCCTTCCTTGAGTAATTTCTAACTTGTCTTGTCAAGGCCTAGTGGAATGCTCGAGTATAGATTCTCTATAAACCTGTAATTGGTCGGGGACAGCCGACCCATATATCTAAAAGGGTAGACACAATATAAAAATAAATAGGTATGCTAGTGTATGTGTTTGTTGAGGCCAAAACAAGCTTCTAGAAGTTAGTTGACAAAATATCAAGAAAATAACAAGTAATCATAATTGATAATAATTTAATTATCACATGTTTTTATACTCCACTAATAATGAGTCGAGTGTCAATGGTAGACGCTATGTCATTTGGAGGAAGCCAAGAAAGATGGACAAGGCTACAAGTCAAATAATGTCAATAGAATATCAATCTAAAGCTTATATCTTTACGATCATGCTAAAAGAGAAATAATAGCTTTAACGTACCTTTCAAAAAAGCTGATAGATGTGTGCAACATCTCACAATTTGAAATAGAAGGAACAAACTAAGAAACTAAAGATAATCATTTTTGGGATGAAAGGGGAAAATCTAACAAAATTGACTGAGTTAAGAAAGTGAGTTTTGGTCATTTTCAAATGATGATAACTTCTAGCTTAGAATGAGTTAGGATAGTTCTTGATATGGTTGTAAAGCACTTGGAGAGATCTTTCCAACGCCGTCGGTTTGTGCATTTTCGATATCATATGAGGAAGATATGCCTATCAAAAGTTGGGCTATTTGAGTATGGAAAGTCCAATTCCAGATTTAAGGGAGGGCAATCTAGTTTTTTCACCAATTAAATTCTTATTTCATATTAGGGATTTATTTGGGAATAAAAACAAGTTTTAGTTCAGATTAGAAAATCAAAATCACGCTTAGGGCTTGGAGAAGAGAGAAAATAAGAAGAAAAGGGAGAAAAAATCATGGATTCGCCAAAAACGCCAAGGTTTGCGAGTGGATTTCATCAAGGGTAATCGCTATCAAGGTATGTGAGATCTTTTAGTATTGGGTCAGATCACCTACACACCAATCTTCCTTCAATCCTTGGATTTTTCGAAATTGGTTGAATGAGAAAAGTGAAGTTCTTGAAAGACATGATTGAATTCTTGTTGATTGACTTGTTGAAATGCCTATTATTGCTTTGATTCGTAATTTTGGGTTGTTTATTGAGTTAGATCTATTGGGGATTAAAGGTACTTATAATCCTAAGGGTTTGGAAAAAGAACTATGGAGGTTTGAGTGATTTAGGATCAAAAACAAGAGCAGAAAATCGTTCAAGCGCACCTTGACACCACCAGGCACGACACACACCATCTGCGCTAGAGGTCTTAGGGCGGCTTGCCTGCAGTGCATTTAATGGTGCCTCGGACCAATGGGTCTGGCGCGGAGTGCCCCGAACGCGCCAAAGTTGGAATTTTTCGTCCAGTTTCATAGTGCAGTAGGATTAAGACCATCTAAGGTGTTTAACTCTTCCTAACGACTGTAAATACTCTAAATAACTTCTTATCATATAGAAATCATCCAGAAACATGAATTTACAACCTTGAATCCCTAACTTCAAACTCAAGGAAAAGTTAGAGCCGAGTCTAAAGATTCCTAAAGTTCTTTCATAAAGTCTTTTGCAAATACTTTAAACTTGTTTTAAGACTTAAAGATCAGTTTGAGTAAGGGCTAAAGATAAGCAGAAGAAGTTCATTTCAAGTTTCATAAGTATTTCAAAAACATTTTGTGCGTAGTTTTAAGACTTAAGCTCAAGTTCAGTTCCGAGTAAAGTGAAGTATTCTTTCAAAGCACTATATGGGAACTAAATATTTCCAAAAGAACTTAAAAAATTTACATTTAAGAATAAAGGAAATGAGATTTCCAAAGAGCCTTCAGGCTAGTTTTCAGTTAAAGATAAATAACTTTCTAAATAAAGTAACCAGGGAAACTAAGATTTCTAAGATATCCTTTGAGCTAAGTATTTTGAGCACTAATCTAAAACCAAACAATCAGTATGTTTTTAAAACATAAGAGCTAGTATATTTTGGGAGTAGTCTTGAGCACAGATATGGGGGAGAGTTCAGACACTCACAGCTCCCATAAACCATGTAGCCACCATGGGTAGAAAAGGGTCATACTTTTTAGATGAACCCTTTTTCATAGTAGACTAGTGGATTCATTAGGCATTTCAAGTCTTATACCTTTGGTCGGGTATAGGATGCGCTGACAGCGTGAGGTAGACATTGTATCATCACTATAGCTCTTAAGTGATGGTTGTCGGTTAGAGAAACTCTCACAGAAGTTAAATGTATTTATATATATACATCAGTTTATTTGTATTTTTACAAACATCTCAAAGTTATTTGTATCCTTGCAGGCATTCAGAAATTACAACAGGTATTCAAACAACTTTTTTTTATATTACACTTGCTTTAAAATCACTTTATATTAAAATGAGTTATGTTATTCATAAGTTGAGCAGAGCCAAGTTAAGTATTTATCATTACTCTTTTCAAGCTTAAATCGGTTTAGCATTCCAACTTGAATGCTCGTACATTTAATGTACTGATTTCAGTTGTTCTGCATCATATAATGATGCATACATAGGTAACGAGGATCGACATTCGGCGCATCGTTGATCCAGTTGAGCACTCCAGAGTCAGTGGTGATCCTCCTTGCATTCTGGAGGACTCTTTTTATTGCTCGTACAATATTTCTCCTTATTAGTATGTTTTACGGTTTGTCCTAATGTCCATCTTAGTTTTAGAAGGCTTCATAGAGAGACAATCATACAATTAACATTGTCTCTTATTTTTGTGTTGCTGACATTTTGTGATTGATACTTAAGTGCCATTTTGTCCAACTTATTTACTTAAGTTATTGAATGAGTTTTTTTCATTGAATTAAGTCTTTCGCTGAGTTAAGTAAGCCAGGTCTAGGGTCCGCTCAAGGCCATCAATAGTTATTGGATGTCGGCCACGTCCAGGGTATAGGCACAGGGCATGACAAACTTTGTATTAGATCTCATAGTTCAAGAGTCCTAGGGATTCTACGAAGTCATGTCTGTAGAATCCTAGTTATCGGTGTGAAAATGTGTCACATCTATAATAAGGAGGCTGGGACATTTTGGAGTTCCTCAGTTCTTTCATTTTTCTTTTCGTGTGTTAGATTTTATCTCTAAAAGTTTCTCTCTAATTCGTGTTTGCACATATTTCAGATAATCATAAATCCACGAAGAGCAGCAAGAGCTCACCCAGTTAGGAGGAATGTAGAGGAACCAGAGTTGCCAAATGCAGCTAAAGTACAACTGCAAGGAGAAGATTCTAATGGTGAGTTTATAGAGGTAACAAGGATTCTCAGTCAAGTGGTACCCATTCAAGTTGGCAAGCAGACAGGATCCCGACAATAAGAGGCTGACACTTCACGGATTCGTGAGTTCTTGAGGATGAATCCTCCAAGTTTCACGAGTTTGATCGCTACTGAGGATCTGGAGAATTTTATTTGAGGAACTGAAGAAGGTTTTTGATGCGATGCATGTTGATGATGTTGAACGAGTTGAGTTAGCAGCATATCAACTAAAGAATGTGGTTAGTACTTGGTTAGATTAGTGCAAGAAGGGAAAAGATGAAGATGCACCACATCCGAGTTGGTCCTATTTTGAAGAGGCTTTCTTGGGGCGTTTTTTTCCTGAGAATTGAAAGAGGCTAAGGTACGGGAGTTTCTTGCACTGAAAGAGGACTTCTTAAGTGTGCATAAGTATGGGTTTAAGTTCACCCAACTGTCCTGCTATGCTCCTGATATTGTTAAGGACATGAGGAGCAAAATGAGCTTATTTTTTGCTGGCTTGGGTCATGCATCAAGCAAAGGGGGTATAGCTGCAATGATGATAGGTGAAAGGGACATATCCAAGTTGATGGTTTATCTGTACTAGGTTGAATAAAAGAAGATGAGGGACAGAGAAGAGTATAGAAATAAGTGATCTAAGACAAGGAATGATTTCGGAAAGCAGAAGAGTAATCCAACAAGTAATCCTTCCAAATAAAACAGAAGGGTCTTGCCCCATCATTTTCTAGTGCACCTGTACCTATGAACAAATGTGAGTACTATGGTCAGAATTCCAAAGAGAAACATGCCTATTCATATGGTAGTGTGGCGCAAGGGGGTAGTAAGCGTCCTGCCTGTGCCAAGTGTGGAAGAAACCACTCCGGTGTTTGTTGTGAGGACTCTACTGGTTGTTTCAAGCCCATTAAGAATGGGCATGTCATGAAAGAGTGTCCAAAGAACAAGCAATGAAGTGGTAATGGATCAATAAAGCCCAGACTTCATCAGTTGCTCCACCAGACAGGGTTGCACCTAAGGGAGCTATTTTCGGTGTTGGTGGAGGAACAAACCGCTCATATGCTCTCAACAATCGCCAAGAGCATGAGAGCTATCCAGATGTTGTCATGAGTATGATTCAAGTCTTTGACTTTACTGTTTATGCATTTCAATACCCATGAGAGAATTTATCTTTTGTAACTCCATATGTTTCCATGAACTTTGATATTATTCATGAACAACTTAATAAACCATTCAGTGTTTCCACACCTGTTAGTGAATCCATTTTAGCAGAAAGAGTCTAGCGTGATTTTCATGTTTCTGTCAATCACAAGAGTACCATGGCTGATTTAGTTGAGTTAGACACGGTAGACTTCGATTTCATTCTTGGTATGGATTGGCTTCATGCGTGTTATACCTCAGTTGATTGTAGAACTCTAGTAGTCCAGTTCCAGTTTCCAAATAATTCAGTCTTTGAGTGGAAAAGTAGTCAGCAGTGCCTAAGGGTCGATTCATTTCATATCTCTAAGTTGGTTTCTAAGGGGTTTGTCAATCACTTAGTCCAAGTTAATGGTTTATAGTGTTGAGATACCTCCTATTCAATCAGTTCCAGTAGTGAAAGAGTTCCTAGAAGTCTTTTCGGATGATCTTTCTGGAGTCCCTCCTGAGAGAGAGATAGACATGGTATATATATCCTTCTAAATACTCGTCCTATAATTTCATGTTTGAGTTCATTTTCGTGAACATTTGGTTGGAGTCAATTGTTCATGTTTCAAAAGCTCTAAAACACATAAATTTGTTGAAAAATCAAATTAACGACTGTGTGACTGAGATGCAAGGCCGACTCAATAATATTGGGGCCTAAAGCAAAATTAAAGAGAGGGACCCTAATTTTTTTTATGTAATTTTATTTAAATTTTACTTTTCTACCTATTTTAGATGCGAAGTCATTAGGTACTATTTATGAACAACTTGTTTTAATAATTATTTTTCAAATGGTAATATAGTTAATTCATTTAACCTCTCTTAAGACTTTGTTGATCTTATAGAAGATTTATTCAAATTAAATTTTGAAAAACTTCTTTCGGCTGAGGTAACAGTTAAAAAAACTGTTAGCATTATTCTATAAGCAATATGTGTAATTAAAAAAGACCACTCAGCTCGCCTACAAAAATGTATTTCGTTTGCGTACAAAACCGTCTTTCTAGTTAAGTCTTTTTATTTAGTTGAGTATTTTTGTTAGATCATTATCTTCTACTGGTATTGTTTCATGTAACACTTTTAATACAAAAAATAAATCTAAATCATCAATATCAGAAGAACTATTACATGTTAAATAAAGTTCTAGGTTAAGACAATATTTTTAAATTCTCATCTTCTCTTGATCTCAATAATTTACCATTAAGTAAGGAAACAAAAATATTTTCATATGCTTTAATTGGTTCGACTCTATTTTGAAATGAAAAATAGTTTGATCTACCCTACATATATAGAGCAATAAACACTAAAAGATTCTTCAAGGGACTGTGACTTCGCTATCCATATTTTCATTAAATTAGTTCTTACAAAATTCAGGTTTATTTTCATCTCATATGCAATTTCTTTAGCATGAATAATATCACTCGTTAGTACCCCAGTAATTGTTTTTTAAAATAAATGGGGGCCCAAAATATATGAGGCCCCAAGCAATGACTTTAGTGGCCTAGGGATTAAGACGGTCATAAACAAATTGGGTCTCTATAGGAATGACCGTAAGCTTCTCATAGCCCGAAAGTACCCCCTAAAAGTTAGAATAAGCCTTAGTTCAGAAAATTGCGTACTTGACCTTTCGGAGGTGTTGTACTAGCCATTTTCTATCATTCATTACATAAGACATAAAAAGTAATGTGAAACTAAAACTTTTCACAACATTTATAATAATAAGGAAATATATTTTATAAATACTAAAGAGTAGTCTCGTCGTCACAAACCAACTGAAAGACAACTAAATATCTTAGGAACACGGCCCTTTACATTAAAGGAAAATACATAATGAATCTTAATAGTAGAAACTAATAAATAGAACTATGCCCTCGAATATATGAGGACATATTTAGTCTTGAGAGAGTCGATTCTCAAGATTACCTTCTAGTCTTCGCCTCTAACTTATACTTATAAAGTATAGAAAAGTATGGGGTTAGTACAAACAATGTACTAAATATGACATATGCAACAACATGTGAAAAAAGACATTTTGGTAGAAATAAGCTTTTATGTAAATTAAGTGAAACATTCATGAATATAGAGGTGAAATAGCATATAGATCATCATTTAGCACATAAGAAAGGACTTCTATAATTTTAGCATAAAAGACCACTTTACAGTGAACTCCAAAATAATTACAGTGAAGTCAACTTTACAGTGAACACATACATACCAAAACACAGTGAACTCATTTCCTTTGAAGTTTCCCTAACCAAGTTATCCTAAGACTCACTAAGATAAGACATGAAGGAACCGCCCATACACCCCCTTCAATGCACACCTAAGTGATCCTTAAGACTACCAACCATAGGCTTACCTCGTATGGAAAAACAAGTCCATACTCTATAACTCGACATTAGAAGAACATTTATGCATTAGGGACTTCACATAAGGGCCCTTCCCCAAGTGGACTTACAAGTTACACAAAGTGCAATGTGAGAATAGCATCCCATACTAGTATTCCCACTTTGTGCTCCTTGAGGATTCCATGAGGTTAGGTACACCACATTTATCCTTCATAAACTTCATTATACAATATATAACTTTAACATGCTTTCTTAACATTAGATATTTAGTCACATAACTTCATTTGATTACATAACAACACATTCATACATTAAAGGTAAAGACACACCAAGACTCCCCTTTCTAGTGTCTACTTGTTCAATTTATAAATAGCATCCCATACCACCACCTACCCTAAGTAGTACACTCGTTCACTACATTATTTTGTGGAGATTTAGATTTAACTTAAATAGACCATTTGAGCTAGAATGGAATCTCGATATTACCCCTATCGGATGAGGGATCCCCACTTGCCTAGGGTAGGGTCATTCTCTTAGCCTTTGCATAGATTGGCCAATAGCTACACCTATGTGGACGCATAGTTAGGGATAAGGAGATTATTTCTAAGTAACTCATTCTCTACTAACGAGGAGTATTCATCTCAAGAGGTACATCGAGTACAAGATATCTAATCACAATGTGTACCCACCCCTTCTTCAGATCCTCTTCGATGCTAAGCTTAACTCCACACGAAGTCTTAAACATTCATTACTATAGGTTAAGGGATATCTAATTAGTACCACATCTCAACTCACGAAGGATAATTATCCCTAGAGGTTACATTGGAATACCACATCTCAACTCACGAAGGGTATCCAACCTCCAACCTATCTTAGAACGCTTTTGGGAGATAGTGTGGTTGCTACTAAACACTACATCTCAACTCACGAAGAGTGTTCACTCCAAAACTCCCCTTTAACATTCGTTAGCTTCATTCATTCATTCAAAACGTGAGTGTGTATGTACATGTGAGTGCACCTTTCACATAATCACCATATTCATAACATTGACTTCAAAACATGGTTTCATCTTCATTCATCATATTCCACACTTTAACATGCTTCACTTAGACATAATATCTAGCATACTTCATATAATAATCATCATAAAGCACATCAACAAGAACAACATCATTACCATGTTACTTCACATAATATTCCTCATGGCTTCATTCACAATACATATGTAAATTCATATTCATATACTTCAAGTAAACACCGCCACCAAAGGTGGACCATACCACTCAAGTACATTCCATAATAAGAGCTAAACAATGTAATCAACTTACCATTAATCCAAGATTTCACCACTTATTCACAAGTTCTTCAATAATTCATCATAAAATAGCCTTAAGGCAGTAGCTAAAACACAATATAACCATAAGCAAAACATATTTCTAACATTCTCTAATGATGCTCATTAAACCTGTTGCATAACCTAAAAGTTGATAAAAAGCATAAACATGGGTACATTGGGGTTTTGACATTAAAATCATCATTTTATACTAAGAACAACTCATTTTAATCATTAAAACAATTTAATACAAAGACCCATACTTAAGGTCAATGAATAAAGAAGTTTGATGTTTGAAACCCTTTTAGAAAGGCATAATACATATATTGGACCCTAAACTTGACTTCAAATTTTAACTTTGACCTCCAACTTTCATAATGCACAAACAGGCTTTTTAACTATCAAACTTTTAAATAAATAAACACATGAGTCCTACATGGCAAAATACATGTAGGATGAAAAATGACCTGTAGGATGATATGTAGTACATGTGTGTCTATTTATTAAACTTTATACAAGTTTAAGTGTCTACTTTTGTACACCCAAAGTTGAAAGGCATAAATGTAATTCGAAGTCAAGTTAAAGGGCACATTTATGTATTATGTCTTTTAGAAATATCTTTGAAGTGGCTCCTTGAATGAAAGAGGGTTCAAGGATGACTACCATACCTTAATGAGAAGAAACCTACTAATATTTTATGAAGAAATGTCCAAAACCAGCCCCTTCTAGCCCTTCCTTGAGTTCTAGCTTCTATGGAGTTTGAGAGAGTCTTTCTTGAGGGAGGAGTTTTGGGTTTTTGAAAATGAAGTCTAAAATTAGATCTTAGTATTTAAACTCTCTTAATATACCTAAAATACCCTAAAATAATCATCCTTGTTTCATAAAATTCTTGATGTTAACTTACAAAACACCCCAAGCCAAGGCAGTGCGTCCAACAGCTTTTGCAGGACCACCATCGACGGACCCAAGCAATGGCATCGACTGAACGACGTCCCGTGCTTCTGGGCGTCATTTGGGTTTGCATCTAGAAGAGTGGAGGTTTTATATCCAAGGTCAAGTCCCAACCTACACCCCTAGAGGACGGGGCGTCGTCTTGACTACGGCCAGTAGGTTGATGGGCGTTGATTGTCCATTTTTGGTCGCTTGGTTGCCAAGTCTAGTGTCCTTCACTAGGGCCCCTTATGGGTCGTAGGTAGAGTCGTACCCGTAAGTTGATCCCCTAAACATGGTCATCTAGTAATCAGGATCACCCCACATCAATTTCAATTAAACAAACACGTAAAACTCTTTAGAACATGCTAAGACACACAAGCACTTTCTAATGCAAATATTCCAAACATAATGGACGTTCTGGGACGTTTGACCTCCAAACATCACCAAAATTTAGACACTGCTTTAAAACATCATTATTAACCATTTTAGCACAAAATTAACTCATGAGACATATGCGAGGCTCTAGTTCAACCTAGTTCGTTTTAGGGATGTTACAAAGTCGTAACGATGAAATGAAGTCATTTTCACATAAATGACATGGAGGGTTGTTACGTGTAAATACTTGGCCAATTAATTGTGTGCATTTTATCGTATGAATAACAAGAAAGTGGCACCAATTAATTGTGAACGTTCTTTCTATACTTCGACATGTTATTGCATAATTGGTACCCATTTCTAAATACTTTTGTGCTGATATCCCACCCTATTATTGTGATGACGCATGGTGTGAATGTATATATATATATATGTATATATATATATATATATATATATATATATACACACATACATATATATATTAAATTGTCAACTAAATATAATATAAATAGGAAACAAAGAAAACGAAACATCATCATCAATTGAATTAGTGAGCATAAAAAAAATAAGATATAGCTTTCAAAGTGTGGAATTTTTTCCTCATGTTTATGATGATGGGGATGTTAAGTCTTTTACTTAATTTTATCTTTAGTAAAGGAGTATAATATACTTCTCTCTAATATTTTCTAAGTTAATTTGAAAAGCTTGTTGTGTTGAAATACGAAATGCGCTTTACTATTAACTATAGATTCTAACATTTAATTTGATAGGTGTTTTGCCAAAGGTTGAAGCAAAAGACATTCCGAGGTGTTGCAACACAGATGAAGGTTGTAAACATCTTTGTGGCGATATACCTCCCTATTATTGTGATGGTGAATGTGGAAATCGGCCTCCCAAAGGTCCTGTTACAGAAACTAGTGAAAACATAAATTGAAGAATTAAAATTCCATAGCGTGAAATAGAAAGGAATAATATATTTGAAATTTAATTTATGTTTCAATGTAACTTGAAACATAGCATTACCCAAATAAGAAGATTATTGTTTTCTTTTGTTTTGTTTCTGGGTAACTTACAACAAGACATTAGCCAACTCAGAAAGTCTATTGTTTCTTTCTTTATATCATATACCTTTATTTTGATAAATAATATCATATTTTTATTTCTTTTTAGGAGCATTTCTCTATAAAAAGTTCACTTTTTTAAAAAAAGTTGAATGCCAAAGAATACATTTTACAAACAAAACTTTGAAATTCAACTTTAAGTTTAATTCAAACAATTTTAAGAATATTCTTTTTCTTCCCCCCAAAAATTACTCACCCAAATTATATAACAACCATCAATTTGTAGTAATTGCCAAACACAACTTTAATTCTAAACTATTTTCTTATTTTAAAAATAAAAACTATTTTTATAAAATTTAACAAAAAAACATGGCCAACCATTAAGCTTGATGGTCGGTTGTGCTACTCGACATATTTGTCTCGCTGCTACTCAAGACCTGTAGGTTTGAATGCGTTGCCCCCAACAAGGGGTGTTAGTACGAAATAATGTACATAACATGTAAGATATGTTGGAAGTTGACACTAAATTAAAAGTATTGCACAAAAAGGGAAGGGATGAAATACAAGTAAAATATGCAATCTCCTCATAACAATAAATTATAAGCACATGAAAAGCAATTGCGTAACAGGTCCACTATTAGCTTGATAGGTACAAAAAACACAGAATCCCTTTAGGTCCTAACGAGAGTAACAATTGCTAAATACCCATAGTAGCTCCCTTACCTGGATCCCAACGACAACATGTTCTAAATTCTCTGAATGTAGATCTTCCAAGAATCAATCACAATATATAAAAAAAAATTAGCGGCAATTAACACTTTTTGTATGTGTCTCTAAAGGATTTAGCGACATAGGATCTAATGACACTTAACTAATGTCGGTAAAGACTTTAGCACCCTTTAATAATGTGTCTATTTATTGCCTCAAAAAGTTATATTGTTGTAGTTAATGCAAATATGAGGTTCTGTGATAAAATACACATGTGCTACCCGTAGGTACAACCTACCTAACCTATAGACACGGACTACTCTGCACGTAGAATTGGTCTACAATGATCATGGGCACGATCTACCCTGCCTTGAGTGATTTCTCACCTATCTTGTCATGGCCTAGTGGAATGCTCGAGTATAGATTCTCTATACTCCTGTAAATGGTTGAGACCGGGCGGCCCATAGATATAAAAGGGTAGGCTCAATATAACAATAAATATGTATGCTAGTGTATGTGTTTATTGAGGCCAAAACAAGCTTCTAGAAGTTAGACGACAAAATATCAAGAAAATAACAAGTAATCATAATTGATCAAAATTTAATCATAACATGTTTTTCAAATTCACTAATTATTGAGTTGAGTGTCACCGGTAGACGTTATATCATTTTGAGGCAGCCAACAAAGTAGGACAAGGCTAAAAGTCAGATAATGTCAATAGAATTGCTATAAAAAGCTTAGATCTTTACGATCAACAAAGGCGAAAAATGTGTCTATGAAGCTTGCTCAACCCTTTATTTCTTCTGGAAATAATAAAACTTGACGTTATGAATGAATAATTTGATTTTGAGCTTTTCATATACCTCTCGTTATGAACTAAAAGTACAACAAAAGGGGATACATGGATTTATTTTATTGAATATTAATATTTTAATTCATTCGTCACAACTTGAGATTATTTCATTGTTAAGAATTTTAAATTATCATTAACCAGCAAAAAACATTACACCATAGGATTTCTTATTATTATATCAGACACCTTCTCAGAAGAGTAACAATTAGATGTTAAGTAACTTGGAATTACTGTGGTGGTTCAAATATCTTGTTAACTTAAGTATTCAAATCAATTTATTTTGACATGAAAATTACATATAAGCGACAAAAGTTTTGTTCATAAGATGATAAGATTATGTAAAAACAAGAATTTATGGAGTAAAAGATTTTTTAATAACTTTCCAAAATTGATTTCTTAATTTTCCTAAAATAAAAAAGTTAATCTGTTTTCAAACAAATATCTACTAAACCATATGAAAATTTTTACTTAAGTTCAAAATACATAAGCCCATATCAAGGTGAATTTTTATTTTTACATTATTTCCTCTTTAATGTTCCTCCTATTATCTAATAATAATATTTTTTTGGTTATATGATGGAGTCAACAATACAAGAGAAATCTAAAGTAAAGCTACACAAACATGAAATTAATCATTGGCTCCAAAATAGGTTAAGGATGAACAAAATTAGCCCTAGCATATGATAGATGGTGCTAGCCTGAGTAACATCATATGTGCCAAAGGTTATAGATACGTTCACATGTAATGAACCTGCATGAAATAAAAAAAAATTAAGTCATCAATAACGTCAAATCTATTTAACAATATCACAAATAAAATCATGAAAATGCTACTTACAATTATAATTTGCCCAACCAATTCTTTGTCGAGCCAAATCATATACAATGATCCTATCTTTAAGTGCAACATCTGAGTAACAAGGGAGAATTTCATAAAAATTAAATTATGATGAAACTAGGGAACAAAGAAATAAAACATCTGGTAAATTACATAAGGCCTTATTTTTCAGTATTTTACGATCAGGATATTAAAATGTAATACTAACAGTAAAAGTATATGAAAAGTAACCATTATTCAAAAACTAACCTCCTATAGTTGTTAGGCTTAAATCCCTTCTTATAAAGTGAATGCACCACTTAACAGCAACATCCTGTTAAACACATATAATATAACATATGAATTTTATTGTTGAAGATTTTAAACTACAAATGAAGATCGAATCAAATACTTACAACAAAACCCATATCCTTGAGATAGTCTGTTGGTGTTAAATTCATGGATGCATCACCAGCGAAGTTTAGAGAAATTGTAGGAAGCACCTCGGCTATGTTCTCTAAGAAACTGCTCAAGTCATTAAAGAGACCAATTAGGTATTCAATTAATAACTTTTATTAAGTATTCACTGATAGAAAACAAAGTCATTTAACTTGAGGAAATGAGATAGCATGGGTACATTGCTGATTTGATTGGCTTAGCTGAAGGTGAAACAACTACAGCTATCTGCACATTAAATGTTCAAGTTAAGAAAAATGGTAAATTAGTTTGCTTTTATTGTACATGTACATGTTAATACATAATTAGAAGAATAGTTGAAATCAACTTTGTTTGATCTATAGGATAAACAAGCATATCTCCTAGAATTTTGAAAAGTTAGGAGAAATAGTCTATCAAATTACCGTACGTTGCCTTATTGCCCGATAGAGCACTGAAGGTAGTGGTTACTGCCTTGATGCATTAGCACACGTCAAAAACATTTAATAATAGCCCTAAGTCGGGGTTCACCTCCCAAGTCAAAAAATGTATCCTAGCTAGCTCTCAAGAAACTGATTAATCTCTACACGGATTATCCGTCATCCAAGGTATGAGTTGGCCATAAAATTTTGATTATTTATTCATCCTTAACACAAATGTTTATTTCTAACTTTTTGTAATTTTTGATTTTGAGATTTGTACCTACATCTTCACACATCTGCATCCATAGATCTACTAGATCTCTCTTTCTCTCAATTGTACCTAATTTAGACCTCGAAGATGAGTCACCAAACTTGTGTGTTCTCTTTCCCCGCCTTTTTTTTAAACTTTGAATTATTTCTAGAAATTTTGGAGAATAATTATATTAGATACTACCTCTAAAGTGATACAATTTTCTCATTTGAGATAGGCACTTGTTCTGTTATTAAGGCTAGGGATGTTGCATTGAGGACGATATGCTCTTTTACTTGTGGTGGTTGTACATTGAGTTAATGTTAGTGCTCAATATTATTTTATATAATCTTCTAGGTTGTGGAAGTAGCTGTGATTACCTTCAAGACGACAGAGTATGACTATGGAAGCATTGGGTCCCCACCGAATATCCAAGTAAGTTAACTCTGTAGATCTTTTTTACATGCTGCAAGCATCTCTTGTCATGAAATCTCTTATAGTACCCTCGGTGCGACTGACACTGTTCATAGATATATATATATGCCAAACCACTAAGTTGAACATATATTAAACTCCAATTCATAACTTTGGGAGTATGATAAGCTTAGTTCTAAGAACTTAAGGTTAAAGCCATTAAGTTTAGATCATGGATTTGTCTCAGTTATGAGGTTATAATTGAATAGGAGAATTTGTGCTCCTCCTAATCCCAACATTATTATGTTCTCTATTGAGAAAGGGAGAAAAAACAACAAAGGTTTGAGCTGGGCGGGACAGTATTCTTTGTGGTTATCTAATTGTTGAGTTTGAAACATCTTAATATATATAGGGCAACCCTTGTTATCAGGTAGAGTTGGTGGCTTGTAGACCACCTAAAGCTCCAATGATTTTATTAGTAATTGCCACATACCGGAGTAGTCGACTGATTTTCCATCAACGAAAAAACACAAGAGACTTTTGAAAGCCCACAGGCTTTGCAAACTTTTGATTGGTTCTGTGGAACTTCAAATCCAACATGCACAAAAAAGAAGGCTCTAACATGAATCCAAAGTTGATATAGGAATAGCTTTGGTCTTTGTCCCTTGAAAGATTTTATTTCTAGTCTATCTCTAGTAACAACATGGAGAAGCACGCCAATACTAATGAGATAAAGCAATGTAAACATATGCAGATTATAAAGGATGGTTATCAATGGAGGAATATGAATGCTGAAACGGTGACCAGCTGGACAGAATTGTAGACACAGTACTTGACCACTTTTGTGATGAATGATGAGCAATTTCAACTATATCTTACGTCAATGATAAGCGAAAGGCGAGTCAGAATGTATAATTGCAGACATGGAGCACTTGGGGCTAAGATTGGGGTACCGTTTCTATTTGGCTGCTTCAGAAGGGCTTACGTTTTTGCTAAGATTTGTGGCCATAATTTATGGTTGTTTGAACTATTATTGGCTTAATTAGATTTAGAGCATTGTTCTAAGAATCAATTTGTGGAGGTTCAAACCGTCAAAAAATAACCTCCGCTACTTGTTACAGGGGTTAGCAAAAAACCGCCACAGCTTAATTATGAAACACCTAATTTTGGGGGTTGTTGAAACCTCTGTTACAGCAAATTGCGGGGTTCCTAACCCCCATAGTATGTAAAATAAATCCCCGCTATTTAGTCTCTTTTTTTTAATAGAATATCTTCCATGAATGAGTTTAATAGAACCCCAAGAATCCTCCATAAAAGAATCCTATTCCAATGAATATTCTTACCCCCTTGAGTTTTACAAGATCTCAGGTATGAAATCATGAAAGTTAACGGTTTTTGTCTAGAAAACTAAGTGTAATGATTTCTTAACAATTTTTTTTACAACTTCTTAATAGTTTCTTGATATTTCTTGATGAATTCTTTAAAATTCTATGTCACGAATCCTTGAATGATAAAGAAATTCTTCAAATATAAATCTTATGATGTTATCTTATGTTTTCTTGATTATAATATTATGATGTGATATATATCTCTCATGAATGCAAAGATATGATACATGAGTTGTAACCTCATAACATGAACAAAAATAATGAACTATAATCCTCAAAAGGTATGAATATGAGTATTCGAGCTAATCCATGAACACATGGGCATAAGGGAGATAAATGGTTAACAGAGAAGGCATAAATAAATCTAAATGATGAACGCCTAAAGTTATGTTTGCTGACGTAGTTTAAGGATCATGCAGTTGGTTCGTATGTCTCATTCTTTTATATGTCCAGTAAGGGCTATGTATCATATTCGGTAAGGTATGAGATGACTTAGCTGATCGAACCGAGATTAAATTACATGAGCTCACATGGTGGTTTTTGTTGGTTATACCGCTTAAATGGTAGTTTTTGTTGGTTATGATATTATACTTCTATAATGAACTAAAATATTAGAAATACATATCCCTAAGGCAGTCTAATTAAATGACCTCATCTCTTAAGCTTCCTATATTACGATCATTACTATGGTTGTTGCTTCTTCTATTGATCTTGATATGTATGTTATGTTTTATTATGTCATTTTACATACATTACTATTTCACATGTACTTACATCCCTTTTGTTGGGGGCTCAACATTCTTTTATTGATGCAGACTTAGGTGTGCATGCACGTGATCAAGCCGCTCCCTAGGTTTCATATCTTCTGCTATTGGTCCCTTTATTTCATGGGGCATAGTATTCAATTTTCTACTATTTTATGATATGTGTTTAAGTTATAACAGGGGTCTTGTCGTGGTAGACATTACTTAGTGATATTTAGAGGTTTCATAAATACAGTTAGACCTGTGTGTTCTTTTTTCAATATTATGATTCAAATATATGCAAAGTCTATTAAAACGTTTTTAAACTATGTTTACACTCATTACTAATATCATGTTATTGATACGCTGGGAATTACTTACTTGAGTTTTGTTGGGTTATTGGCCTTTTTCCCTTCCTATGTGGATAAATAAAAGTCCAATTTGGACCAACCCATTTTTGCTCATAGGCCCATTCTTATGAGGCAAATTTAAGTCTATTTAGGTCTTATTTTCATACACACAGAGAGTGTTTTCAGTAGCCAAAAAGAGAGAAAGAGAGCAGTTTTCGCAGTCAAGATCCAGCCCTAACAGCCAACTTCAAATTGCGATTCCCACTTTGTTTCTTGTCCGATTGAGCTGATTTTTGGACAGAATATTATATTCATCTCAATCTTTAAATAGGAACTGACATAGTTGGATTTGGTGGCCTGTAGCTTCAGTTTTGTTGTCGTGAACAGTAGCTGCGAAGTTGTTGATTTTGCTCCTTTAATTCTCTAGATTTGGTTCAATCTTATTTTGTTGTTGCTCGTTGTTTGACACTTGTTTTGTGGCCAATTTTGGAGAACAATATTGTAACTCTTGGTGATTATAGTGGAGCTTTTGGTCCCGTGGTTTTTTACTCTTCATATCGAAGGGTTTTCCACGTAAATCTTGGTGTCTTGTGTGATTGGTTTATTATTGCTTTCTTATATTTGTTTGGTTGAATTACTTGCTGCCTTACTATCATATTGTTTGTGGTTTTTTATCTTCTCTTGGTTCAAATCGAGAAGGGAAAGTATAGACTTGGGTATTCTTCCGCTGTTATCCTGTCAGGCATTCTTTGTCAGTGCCTTGTCTTTCCCAACAAAGTGGTATCGGAGCATTGGTTATTGTTGATTGTCGTTTTGAATGATGGAGGCAAATATGAGAAAAATGGTGGGTTTAAATGGTAGTAACTATCATATTTGGAAAGGCAAGATGAAAGATCTTCTATTTGTCAAGAAGATGCATTTACCTGTGTTTGCTTCTAATAAGCATCAGTCTTTGAATGATGAAGAATGGGAATTTGAGCATCTGCAGGATTGTGGATATATTAGACAATGGGTTGAAGATAATGTTAGAAATCATATTGTGAATGAGACACATGCCAAAAGTTTGTGGGACAAGCTCGAGACACTTTATGCTTCGAAGACTAGCAACAACAAGTTGTTCCTATTGAAACAATTAATGAATATCAGGTATAAAAAGGGCACTCCTATTTCTGATCATATTAATGATTTTCAGGGTGTTCTTGACCTGCTGCCCGGAATGGGTGTAAAGTTTGATGATGAGATACAGGGACTTTGGCTTCTTAATACTCTGCCAGACTCTTGGGAAACTCATCGAGTTTCTTTGACTAATTCTGCTCCCAGTGGTGTTGTAACCATGGAATATACTAAGAGTGGTGTCTTGAATGAAGAAATGAGAAGAAGATCTCAAGCCTCATATTCTTCAGCTTCACACTCCGATGTTGTGGTTACTGAAGATAGGGGGAGAAACAAGTCCAGAGGTCAGAATGATAGAGGTAAAAGTAGAAGCAAGTCAAAGTCTAAATACAAGAATATTACATGTGACTATTGCCACAAGAATGGGCATATCATGAAATATTGTTACAAACACAAGAGAGATATGAGACAACAAAAGAGAGAAGGCGATAATGAAAATCGTGTTGCTGTTGTTGATAATGATGATCTTCTTGTTTCTTGTGATGCAAATACCATTAATCTTGTTCGTGATGAGTCTAGCTGGTTTGTGCATTCTGGAGCTACTTTTCATGTCACGCCAAAGAAGGAATTATTTTCTTCTTATAGTCTAGGTAATTTTGGAACGTTGAAAATGGTAAATAATCATGAAGTTGAAGTTATTGGCATTGGGACAGTTTGTTTGGAAAGTAACAATGGTTCCAAACTAGTTCTCAATAATGTCAAGCATGCTCCAAATGTTCGCTTGAATTTGATTTCTGTGGGATATCTTGATGATGAGGGTTATGTTAATACACTTGGTGTTGGCCAGTGGAAGATTACTGGAGGTTTGATGGTTGTGTCCCGTGGTGACAAGTTGTCTAACTTGTATGTATTTCAGGGCTCCATGTCCAGAGACTCAGTAAATTTGGTGGAGAATGATACTTCATCACAGTTATGGCACAGAAGGCTGAGTCATATGAGCGAGAAGGGGATTGATAGTTTGGCTAAGAAAAATTTTCTTTCTGGAGTGAAACAAGCAAAGTTGAAGAAATGTGTTCATTTCTTAGCCGGTAAATAGAAAAGAGTTTCTTTTCAGAGTCATCCGCCTTCAAGAAAGCTTGATTTGCTGGAGTTGGTACATTCTGATTTGTGTGGTCCTTTTAAGGTAAGATATCATGGTGGTGCACTTTACTTTGTGACTTTTATTGATGATCATTCTCGCAAACTCTGGGTATTTCCTTTAAAGTCCAAGGATCAAGTACTTGATGTGTTCAAGAGTTTTCAGGCCTTGGTTGAAAGACAAACAGGGAAGACATTGAAATGCATCCGCTCAGATAATGGTGGTGAGTATATTGGTCCTTTTGATAGATATTGCAGAGAGCAGGGTATTAGGCATCAGAAAACTCCTCCAAAGACTCCTCAGTTAAATGGTTTAGCAGAGAGGATGAACAGAACTCTAGTTGAGAGTGTTTTATGTATGCTTTCAGATGCTAAGCTGTCAGATTCCTTTTGGCAGAAGCACTTAATACTGCTGCTTATGTTATCAATTTATCTCCTGCTGTTGCTTTAGATGGTGATGTCCCTGACAGAGTTTGGACTGGTAAGAATGTTTCTTATGATCATCTTAGAGTCTTTGGGTGTAAAGTCTTTGTACATGTTGCTAAGTATGAAAGGTCAAAGTTGGATGTTAAAACTAGGCAGTGTATCTTCATTGGTTATGGTCAAGATGAATTTGGCTATCATTTCTATGATCCTGTTGAGAAGAAACTTGTTAGAAGCCGTGATGTTGTGTTATTTGAAGACAAAACAATTGAAGATTTTGATAAAGCTGACAAGGCTGATTTTCAGAGTAGTGAGAGCTTAGTTGATGTTGATCCAGTTCCTTTGACTATTGCACCGGAAGAAAATATTCATAAAGATGAAAATCAAGTTGATAATGAAGATGGTGATCATGTTCAGAATGACCGCCATGATGTTGTTGATGCTCCAATGCAAGATGATGTGGTTGTCCAACAACCAATTAGTGATGCTCCAGAGAGTTCTCTCAGACGATCTAGTAGAGAGAATTCCTTTATCTCGTTATTCTCCCAATGAGCATGTACTCTTGACTGACGGGGGAGAACCTGAGAGTCTTGATGAGGCCATGAAAAGTGAAGAAAAAGAAAGGTGGTTTGATGATATGGAATATGACATTAATTCCTTGCATGATATTCATACCTTTGATTTGGT
Source organism: Solanum lycopersicum (assembly GCF_036512215.1). Lineage (NCBI taxonomy): Eukaryota > Viridiplantae > Streptophyta > Magnoliopsida > Solanales > Solanaceae > Solanum > Solanum lycopersicum. Next base: position 9,299,137 of record NC_090800.1, read on the forward strand.
TAAGTTACCTAAAGACAGAAAAGCTTTGAAAAACAGGTGGGTTTTTCGGGTGAAACAGAAGATGGTAATCCAGTTCCACGGTACAAAGCTAGATTAGTTGTCAAGGGATATAATCAGAAAAGGGGAGTTGATTTTGATGAGATATTCTCTCCAGTTGTGAAGATGTCATCCATTTGTGTGGTTCTAGGCTTGGCTGCAAGTCTAGATTTAAAGGTTGAGCAAATGGATGTTAAAACTGCTTTCCTCCATGGTGACTTAGATGAAGAAATTTATATGGAGCAACCGGAAGGTTTTGAAGTCAAGGGTAAAGAGAATGATGTTTGCAAATTGAAGAAGAGCTTGTATGGTTTGAAACAAGCTCCCAGGCAGTGGTACAGGAAGTTTGGTTCTTTTATGAGTCAGCAAGGCTTCAAAAAGACTTCTTTAGACCATTGTGTTTTTGTGCAAAAGTTCTCTGACGGTGACTTTATTATTGTGTTGCTTTATGTTGATGACATGCTTGTTGTTTGTCATAATAGTTGCAGGATTCAGAAGTTAAAGCAAGAGTTGAGTAAGTCTTTTGCTATGAAAGACTTAGGACCAGCAAGGCAGATTCTTGGCATGCAGATTGTCCGTGATAGAAAGGCCAAGAAATTGGTATTATCACAAGAGAAGTACATTCAGAAAGTACTTTGCATATTCATCATGGACAAAGCTAAGGTTGTCAGTACACCTTTAGCTATGCACTTCAAATTGAGCACGAAACAGTGTCCTTCTAGCGATGATGAAAAGGAAGATATGAAGAAAGTTCCTTATGCTTCAGCTGTTGGTAGTTTGATGTATGCGATGGTTTTTACAAGACCGGATATTGCTCACGTTGTTGGAGTTGTTAGCCGTTTTCTTTCTAATCCGGGAAGAGAACATTGGAATGTTGTGAAATGGGTTATGAGATATCTTTGTGGCACTTCTAGTCTGAGTTTGTGTTTTTGTACAGGGAAGCCTATTCTTTGTGGTTATACTGATTCAGACATGGCTAGTGATGTTGATACTCGCAAGTCTACTTCAGGGTACTTGGTTACTTTTGCAGGGGGAGCTGTGTCTTGGCAATATAGGTTGTAAAAATGTGTTGCTCTATCTACTACAGAAGTTGAGCTTATTGCTATCGTTGAAACTTGTAAAGAATTGCTTTGGATGAAGAGATTCTTGGGGGAACTTGGTTGTGCTTAAGAGAGGTATGTGCTTTATTGTGATAGTCAAAGTGCTATACATCTTGGCAAGAATTCTACGTTCCATGGTCGGTCTAAACACATTGATGTGAGATAGCATTGGATTCGAGATGTGTTGGATTCTAAATTTCTTGAGCTTGAAAAGATTCATACAAATGACAATGGTTTCGATATGATGACTAAAGCTTTGCCAAGAGGGAAGTTTGAAGATTGTTACATGGTCGCCGGGATGGCGATCTCCTCCAAATAGTTGTGAGGGGGAGAATTGTTGGGTTATGGGCCTTTTTCCCTTCCTATGTGGATAAATAAAAGCCCAATTTGGACCAACCCATTTTTTCCCATAGGACCATTCTTATGAGGCAAATATAAGCCTATTTAGGTCTTATTTTCATACACACAGAGAGTTTTTTCAGCAGCCAAAAAGAGAGAAAGAGAGCAGTTTTCGCAGTCAAAATTCAGCCCTAACAGCCAACTTCAAATTGCAATTCCCGCTTCTTTTCTTGTCCGATTGAGCTGATTTTTGGACAACATATTATATTCATCTCAATATTTGATTAGGAACTGACAGAGTTTGATTTGGTGGCCTGCAGCTTCAGTTTTGCTGTCGTGAACAGTAGCTGCGAAATTGGTGATTTTGCTCCTTTAATTCTCTATATTTGGTGCAATCTTATTTTGTTGTTGCTCGTTGTTTGGCACTTGTTTTGTGGCCAATTTTTGGAGAAAAATATTGTAACTCTTGGTGATTATAGTGGAGCTTTTGGTCCCGTAGTTTTTTACTCTTCACATCGAAGGGTTTTCCACGTAAATCTTGATTGAAGGCTATTATAGAAGTTATGTGTGGTCTAATTCAAATGAGATAACGAATAAGTCATTAATAGCATGGTCTAGAATATGTCTACCTAAGGCATCTAGACGGCTCAATCTAATTAATCTAGCAGTATGGAACAAAGATGCTATTGCCAAGACATGTTGGGACCTCTCTGATAAGCGGGATAAATCAGGTGGATTCATGCATATTATATAAAAGGCCATGAGCTACATACTATGAATATTTCAACTCAGGCTTGTTGGATGGTGAAAATGATTCTTGCTGGCAGGGGAACACTTGTGCAGGTTCACACTGAGATCAAGCCTGGACATAGTGTGATCAGGCAAATATATTTGCTGCTTCTTGGGGTGACATCGAAGATGGCTTAGAAATGTCTTATGTTTCAGAAGAAAGCAAGGCTGAAAGCTGTGCTTACTATGTGGCTACATCTTTATGGAAGATTTCTAGCAGCTGACAGCTTACTTAAATGGGGTAGGGTAGTGGAACCTATTTGTGTTTTGTGTAGTGAAAGGGACGAAATAAAGGAACATTTGCTTTTCAGTTGTCATTATACGATTCAAATCTGGACTAGAATCTTTACTTAGCGAGAATGGAATGGACAAAGTTGGAGAAGCTGGGATCAACATATTGAATGGACTATAGCTCATGCTAAAAGAAAGTCTCAAAAAGCTATTTTATTCAGAATAGTCTTTGCTGAAGTGATACATGCTGTGTGGATAGAGAGAAACTTGAGAATCTTTAAAAAAGATAGAGATTGGGAGGAATTTCCAGAGAAATTGCATATGTTTGTAATGTTAGAAGTCATGTCGGATGTAGCCCCCTTTTGCATAGTTTAGTCTTTTGATCCTTTCTAGTTTAGTGGTCATACTTAGTATGCTTGGACTTTAATTTAGTCGTTTTTGTGTTACTTTTGAGATAACCAACAGGGTGTGTTGTTTGGTTAGGTTATGTAATTGAAGTAACTTGGTGATTAATATAAGGATTAGTTACCAAAAGAAAAAGATATGCTCGAGTCAGGCATCGAGTGTCAGTCCCACATAGGATCTAGACTCGGGGCATGACAACATAAATTCTTTTATGGATCTAGAATCTTAAGTATTATATTTTTTTAACTATTATATATATAATAATTACAATTACTTGATCATCACGTAAAATGTCAAAATAATTTATATTTATAACCTGAACTATATAGCTTAATTAATAAGACATCAAGAAAATATATGTGTGGTTGAGAACGATTGGTGAGAAGAATACTTACAGCATTGACAACTGATTCATAAGCTTCCGTGACAAGATAAACTAAACTTGTACTGGAATCAACTATAGTTCCTCGATCACCTGAGTTTGCAAAAGCTTTTGGATCAATAGGTAAAATTCTTCCATGTACAGAAATGCTCTGCAAATACACATTGTAATGACCCCTACAAGAATTGGAAAAAGAAACAAACTAAATGTCATGACAGAAGAATTATTTTGAAAAAAACAACAATAATTTATAAAACGTTGAATAAAATAATGCTCTTGGAAAATTGCAGTACGTACTTTGATGGAACAAGGGGAGTATAGACCATACTCAGATGCAAAATCTCACCGAGCACTAATATCCCTCCACCGCTTCCCTCTCCTTTTAAACAATGTGAAAATGATTTCGGAGAAATTCCATGTGAAGAAAGTTGAGATATTATTGATAGTCTCTGTTGACCAAATCCGAGAATTCCATCAACTACTTTATCTGTCAAGATCAGGTCTCCTAATTGAGAGGTACTGCACCTGTTTTGATTTTACACTATTAAATCACCTAACGATATATTTAAGGTATAAGCCTCTTATTATGACATTCATAATTAAAAAATTAAATTGGTTACCTATTATGCTATTACTATAGATAATGGTTATCTCATGGTATAAATTATTATTTTGACAAAATTTACTCACACAAATATAGTTACACAACTTCAGCTCTAAATTATTATGAATCACACATTAAAGGTCTAAATTATTAACATAATTGTTTTATATAAGAATGAATCAATATAAATGATATTTTCTTTACTTACATTTTTTATTGATTGTTAAGTAATTAGCAATTTAGTACATTGTTAATGATATTACTTTAAATTTAATTGGAATAATAATAACTATTTTGCTATTAGATATATAACTAGTAATGCCATACTTTGTGATTTGTAATATTCAACCCAAAAAGATATCATATCCGTGACTTTTTTTATGGGATCAAACTTTAACTATATTGAACTTCAAGTAATTTTTGATAAATATTTTGAACATCTCCATAGATAAATAAATCAATTAAATGTAATGATTCTATTCATAATATTTTCAAGTAAATAATAAAAAAAATACCACTAACTAAATTTACGACAATTTTTTTATAATACTTTCATGTAAGAAAATCATCAGCTAATAGAAAATCCCCAAGTATATCATCACAAAAAAAAATTCTACAATTTGTTGCGCAATAATAAAATACTCAATAAATTCCCTGACATAAAATTCGGGGTAAACTCCTATACAATAAATTCGTAGCTAAATTTTTAGAATTAAGATCCAAAGTAATTTCTCACCTGAATTTTTTTAGGTAACTATTTCTAGCTAAATTCGCAAATAGCTTAATTTAGGTATTTCACTGCAAAATAATGAAAGATCAATTTTATTTTCAATGAAGTCACCTATGAAAATGATACCTAAATTAATTTTCATAGCTATTTTGTTATATAATATTTTTGTGCGAAAATGGCATAAAACATATTTATGAATTTTCCTAATAAACAGTTTTTGCATATAAAATAATTTAAAATTTATAGATTTTAGGTAGTTGCATGAAAATCTGTATATTTTTTTGGGGAAATAATTCTCAAATAAAATATTCATATAATACACACTTTTCTACTTGATCAAATTTATTTGTTAGCCATTTGTATAATTAGTCTAATTTTTTGTTTGGAGAGATTGAATGTTGATAGACTCGTCTTCCCTCTTCTTAAAGGATAACAATTGTATTCTTGTATTCTTATTGGAGTTTGATTCTATACTTTCTTTCTGAATTATAATACTCTAGAATATGTGAATAATCATATAAAAGAATACTCACCCGAAAATAATGGATGTTGAAGACTTGGAAATCAACGAGGTCCTCATAATTTTGTCAAAGTAAAATTAATCTAATACAAAATAGCCTGATGTGCCACTATTATCTGTGTAATGCAAGGAGTAAGCACATTGATTTGTTTCGCTGCACTCATCTGAAGTGCATACGAATGCTGAACATGTTGGATTTTATTTGCCCTGATTTCTTACCATAAATAGGTCTTCCTTTTAGGAAAAGGTTTTGGATTGACTAATCCTTTTTCTGGCAGGAAAAGGTTTAGGACTCTATAAATAGAGGCATGTTCCTTCTAACTTAATCAGCATTCACAATGTAGTCTTAAAAGGCTTTGAGAGTTTTGGTTAGAGGGAGAATTTGTGGGTCACAAGCTTGATATGTTATCACTTGTGTGAACCTCCCATGTATTCTGAGTGAATTGGTTGAGGTTGTTTCTCTCTGTATTTTGTACTCTCATATTTATAGTGGATTGCTCATCTCCTTTGTGGACGTAGGTCGATTGACCGAACCACGTTAAATCTTTGTGTCTTTTGGTATATTTCTCGTTGTCTTCTTACTCGTGGTCTTTCGAGGTTTGCTCTGCTAGCTTCCGCATTGACACCTGCTTATTTTCGGTCCTAACAAGTGGTATCAGAGCCAGATTTAATGATGGAGTAAGGTTCAGTGGTTCGATAATCGATGATTGAACCAGGTTAGAAAGAGGTGTTCATCTTGGCGGGTGTAGTTCTAGCCGTAACTTTTTTGACAGTAATGAAGATTTTGTTGGAGAAATTGTTTCAGAGAGGTTCTCTGTGTTGAGACATAAATTTTGCAAAGGAGATTATGGAGAGGAGAAGCAAGTTGTTGAAGATTAAGTAAAGAAGGTGGACAAATTTATTTTGTCAGAAATTCAGGCCAAGGGGGAGATTTGTTGGGTTTTATTTGCTCTGATTTCTTACCATAAATAGGTTTTCCTTTTAGGAAAAGGTTTTGGATTGACTAATCCTTTTTCTGGTAGGAAAAGGTTTAGGACTCTATAAATAGAGGCATGTTCCTTCTAACTTAATCAGTATTCACAATGTAGTCTTAAAGGGCTTTGAGAGTTTTGGTTAAAGGGAGAATTTGTGGGTCACAAGTTTGATACGTTATCACTTGTGTGAACCTCCCATGTATTCTGAGTGAATTGGTTGAGGTTGTTTTTCTTTGTATTTTGTACTCTCATATTTATAGTGGATTGCTCATCTCCTTTGTGGACGTAGGTCGATTGACCGAACCACGTTAAATCTTTGTGTCTTTTGGTATATTTCTCGTTGTCTTCTTACTCGTGGTCTTTCGAGGTTTGCTCTGCTAGCTTCCGCATTGACACTTGCTTATTTTCGGTCCTAACAGAACATGAGATGACAGACAATGTTGATGAATTGTCCGTGTCATAAAAGTTCATCTCAACCTGTAATAATATAATTGTGTTAGAAGTTCATCTAAATCTACAACAATATAATTATGTTCAAAAAAACACTAAAAGAACAAGTTTCTATGTCATAATTGTTGACACTCAATTTTGACTATTTGAATTTCTAAAACAGATGATGATGATTTGTTATATTCCTACTGGTAGTACAACTTTTGGACTTTTTCTTCTTCTTTTTTAAAGTAATTATTATTATTATATAATCTGACTAAACAATATTCTATTCTAGTCAAATAAGAAGCCAAATATCACAAGAGAGAAAAGAACAAGGTCCAACACTTACAGCTCAGTTAGTTTCAACCAAATGAAACCTATTCTTGGCCAAAATGACCCCAAATATTGAAGGAATAATTATGCAAATTAGCAAACATTAAGACTGCATTATTTAATAAAGCTATAGTTTCACATAATTATGAGTTGCAGCTATATTTTAATGAAATTTTCTCTTAATTTCGGAACCCACCAAAGAAACTCATATCAGGAATGTGATTTGTATACCTTTTATATAAAACATAATTTATCTATTCTCTTTTACTCAACTAATTTTCTCCTAAAATCTCTCATCCATATCAAAATTGAATTTTGAATTCTCTCATTCTCCCTCTTAACTCAATTCCAGGTACAGGCTCAAACGTGTTTCAACCAACTTTTTTCAATTTGTATATGTTTTTATAGTTCATCCAATCATTCATTATAACATGTCATTTTAAACATGTATAAATAACATATTTTAACATTTACATATATTTTGTATATATGTACAAAAGAACATATTTTAATATATATATATATATATATATATATATATATATATATATATTGTATATATTTCGTGCAATAGAGTTCTCTTAAGACACCTGAAGATTCGTGCATTATTCTAACTTCTCCGACTATGCCTCATCTTCGAGGTACCTAGAATAGTTAAGTTCTTATTCCTACCAATATGGACCCTGAGATGGAGCTAATAGAATGTCAAGAGACTGCACAACTGCTCGAGAAGATCCCATTAGTGCACTTTACTCCAATTGATTCAAAAAGATGCACTCTTGTTCGTGTTCACCTAAATTGTGTTTAGCAAATAATATGATATACTATCAAACCCCTTCTTGAACCTTTATATAGATGATACCTTTAAGGGCAAAGTATGCTCTAGAGCGCTTGGGTAGTGTTGTCACTCAAAAGATAGTGTGATCTTTATGACCCATTAATAGTAGAATTGCCCGAATTATAAGTTTTGAGTTGGAAATCTAATAATCCTAAAGAATGGTGATAGTGATGGAATAAAGTATGTAGTTTCAGTCATGTTCCAGTAAGTTAATAGAACACTAGTAGGCCCTCATATGTTGACTAAAGTGTAATCAATTTGTGGAGATTTCATGTTACTAGCACATAGAGAGTTATTGATTAGGTGACTTGAAGTATGCTATCTTGGCAGTATAGATCAGGTCTAGGTGGTGGATGAAAAATAAATGTGTGTAGGATTTTACATTAATAGACTTGTAATAAGAGTGGTGAGGCAACTAGAAAGTATATGTGCTCCCTTTGTGAGGTAGTAAGTGATGGAAAAATATTTAGGAATATGAGGACTCTAAGCCTTAGGGTGAGAGATGTGCACCCAAGATAGTATAGTATACAGTCGTGTGAAGCTCTAAGCTCATAATTTGCTATGTGTTATTGTCTGTATCCTTGAGTAAAATCAACATAGGCTAGTTTAGATAATTATATGAAATAAGTCAACAAACATAAAAGGTCAGCTTTAGATCTCAGAGCGAGATGATAGGTGATGTATTTAGAAAGAGTAGCAGTTCGTTCATACATTTATGCTCATTTCCTAGAATAAGAGGCCTGGATTCAACTCATGAACGACCTTAATCTTACTCTATGAAGTGGTGAATGTCAGTCTTACGATATACAACTCATAATGTATGCACTCATGTTTCTGAATATGCTTAGTCCCATGAACTAATGATATACCTTCAATTTCTAGTGTTAATGCTACGGAATGCATATTATTAGATCTAACTTCTTGAATGATTCGTGCTTATGATCTTTTCTCTCAAAGATCTTCTAGTAGTCCTACTTCAGTTTTGATAGAGTTGTTGATAGAAGTTGAATGTTGGTTTAGATGAGAGGGTAGATGCTCTTTATGGTGAAGATCACAGTATGTTTATTCCACGTGTGAAAAAGATTGAAATGACGATTGGTTATATGTAGTAGCTAGATCAAAATATTTTGTGTGTTCCCTTATTAATAATACCTGAATTTCTAGTTGGTTGAGATGATAGGAAGATGGATATTTCTTAGAAGAATTGATTACTTAGAAGTTCATGGAGTGTTTATAATACTAGGCTTGAATAGGGTGTTGATATACATGTAAATGACATAATTAAAACTCGAGGTTTGTTGAGTGAATTTGTAAGAAAAAGTCGTATTCTTGAGATGAAAATCCCTACAGAGTTGTAGATCGTGAATACAATGATTTAGATTAATATGATCACCTTATGTGGTTCACCTTGTGACTCCAAGTTAGGCTTGAACACATTAAGAGCATGCAGTTAGACTATGACCTTCAGACCTTCATAGGAGCAGACATATGTACCATTGGAGGAGCTATAGGTAGTAGCTTATGAAGTGTAGGGTTCACAAGAAGGAGCGTAGTAAGAAGTTTTGCTAAGCTTAAAAGCTATTAGTCATATCACTTAAGGCATAGTAGTTCAATTCTTTTTACATGCCCAAGATATCCCTATTTCATGTCAAATAGTTTGAGGTAGAGTATGAACAATGTCTTAATCTATATCATTCATGTTTAATGGACCCAGGCCAGATAGCTAAGACTCTTAAGATTTGTGAGTTCTTTATGTTCGAATATGAGACACAAATCGTGACCGTATTTCTTTCTCAAGAAGGTTATGAGAAACTTTTATGAGAACATTTGATGTGAGCCTTATTTCTATTGTGATTTCTAGAAACTTCATGTCATGACCCGTAATCTGGGAATCTTACGTGAACGTTCATGAGAAGCATACCCTAGTTGAGTTTCCACCTCTCAATACAAACCACTTCTATCTTTGTTAATGGGAAGTTCAAAAGTCACAAAGGTAGTAGAAGTAGCTCATTTCTCTTTTATTGCAACTTGACCATCATTCGAGGATGAATGATTTCAAGTGGGATATATTGTCATACCCTGAAATTTGTAAACTAAGATCAAATTGTTTTTCATATGTGTATAAGGTCATACAGAGTGATTATTAATTGTGCATAGGTGTTAAGGTCAATTCTTTAGTATTTTAATTGATTTGGAGATATTTTAAGGTCATAAGAATCCACTAAGACAAAGTTGAGTTCTAAGTTCCCATACCAATTGAGTTTCGATGTAAGATTTTACAAAGGTCAACTTCAAGTGATCATATCTCTTAGAATACTAAGAGTTAGGTGGCCCATAACTTAATCAAACTAAATATATTTGAGTCTTCTTTCCAAATCCACCAAATTTGCATCAAACAGAATTTGAAGTAAAGAGTTATCATCAATTTACAAACCTGATGGAGTGTAGTGACGTTTAGGCCGCTTGGAAGATATTAATAATAGTCATTTTTGTCATTTTACCTCTAGGAATATCCTAAACAAACTTCTTAACTTTTAAATGGCCTTAAAAATCAGATTTTCATCTTTTTATTCTTCCTACTCCTGTTTCTTGAACTTAAAAGACAAAATCCTAAGGAAAATCAAAGCATAGAACTTTTAACAAGATTCTATTTCAAGGTAAGTCCATCTCCAATGATTTCATTCTTCCCAATTTGAATTCAACATACATACATGAATCGTAAATAGAAATCTTAATTCTTGGTTATAGGATTTTAAAGAAATTTATTCAAGAATTTCAAGTAAAATTTTCTTGACGTTATTCTTCAAGTTAGGGTTCTTCGGCTAGATTCAGCGTGATTTTAAGGTGTGTAGAGCTGTGATAGTGAGGAACTTAGTTCTTGCTCACACCCTACATCTACAATTTTAGTTAATACGATCAAAGTTAAGGTTTCTGACCCCCAACCCCCAATACAACCCCAAGGATCATGATTTTTGATTTATCTCTATTTTTTATCTTTGATTCTGGATTTTTTTTATCACAATTATTGTACTCCATATTTTGTTGATGATTCTTGATTGTTGGTTCATTCTTATAATACCACATGCACCCTTTCTAATCAAAGTTATTTAAAAATCTTGTCGTGGTATTTCATATTCATTATTTTCAAGAATAAAGTATGTTCAAAATTTTAAAAAAGTATTTCAAGAAAGTGTTATTATCTTTGATTTATAGTGCATGATTTAAGAAGAGTTTAGAGAAAGTATATTTTACTTCAAGTGCTTTATTTTCAAGAAAGTATTATTATCTTTAATGTAAAGTGCTTGATTTTAGAAGAGCTCCAATACGATATATTTTTAACTTCATGTGCATTATTTTAAAAGAGTTTTGAAAGTATATTTTTACATCAAGAAAGCGGAGAAGTTTTTAAGAAGCATGTCAGCCTAATAAAGTGAAATCCAATTACCCCTCGAAGAGGGTTTTTTAAGTATTAACTCACCCTAGAGAATATACTTTTTATAAATGAGCATATAAAGTTAAAATTTTGAGAGTAGCGTTGAGCCTCAATTTTGGGTAACAGTTAAGATAACTCAAACTCCATAAACTACGTAGCTAACAAAGGACAGGATCGTACCATCATTCGGTAACTCCATACTGCCTCTAAGAAGTCCTATTAGATGTATCCATAAGTTAATATATTGTTCTATACTTAGACGGGGTTTAGAATGGCTCTGGAAATGTAGGTAAGATGTATCATTACGAGGCTCGCTTTATGTTAGGTTACTTTTAATTTGTCGGTTAGATAAACTCCCTAATAAAGTAAAGTATATCTATTTATATATTTTAGTTCAGTATTATCAATTGTTGCATCTTAGATTATAAAACTTAAATGATTTTACTTCATGAACGCTCCACTTTATGTCAGGTTACTTTCAGTTTCGTTCCAGTTTGTTTATTTACTTCAGTTATTTGCTTCATTCATCTTTATTGTAATATTACATATTGTACATTCAATGTACTGGCTCCATTTGACGCTACATAATTTTATGATGTAGTTTGTATGTACTCTCAACTAGCATATGTTTGGTAAGATCTCTTTCCATCAACAGTCGGTGAGACCACCTCACTTTCGAAGGGCTCCAATTTAGTTAGATCAGTTTATTTGATTTTATAATCATTTTCCGTTGAATAGTCAGGTAGTTTTGAGTTTTGTAACGACGCCTATCTTCAGTTAGTAGAGACTTCATAGATAGATAAAATTAGTGAGCCAGTTACGTCTTCAGTATTCATATGATTTAAACATTTTATTATCATATTTTTATATAAAAGAGAACCCTAGGCCCACCTACGTGGTGTGGTGCCTTGACAAACTAGAATTTCCTTCTAAATTATTTATTGACAAAAATAGCCTTCTCTTTTCTTGAAAATATGTGACTTTTATGAAAAATTGTGACTTTTGTAAAGAGTTACGTCTTTTATAAATACTTACTCAAAAAATAGTCATCTTCTTTCATGAAATGATGTGACGTTTATGAAAAGTTGTGACTTTTATGAATAGTTGCGACTTTAATGAATAGTTGTAACTTTTATGAAAAGTTGTGACTTTCATAAAAAGTTGCGACTTTAAAGAAGAGTTGCGACTTTCATGAAAAGTTGTGACTTTTATGAAAGATTGTGACCTTTCTAAAGGGTTGTAACTTTTTCAAAGTCATAACATTTCCAATAAGGCACAATAAATATTTGTTTACACTACCATTTGTTTCAATAAATAGAGGTGTTTCCTCTAATTTTAAAACAATGAAAATTTTGAACCTCTTTTTCTTTTCTTTTTTCTTCTTCGTCACAATTCTATATTTGTGTACACTGCTCAATTAAGGTTAAATGATAAGATGTAATAATTTTCATTTTCCTTTACATTATTAATCTTTTATGTAAGATACTAGAGTATTTTAGTTTTAGTGACCGGTAAATTTTAAGTATTATTAGATTCCCGCCGGAAACGTGGATAATTTTATGCTAATTCTTTAGGTAAATTTCTACCATGTTCATTCTCTATGTAAATTTACACAGATTTTTTCCTTTACTTATAGGTCAATGTCTCATATGTTTTCAAAAAAGAAAAATGAATGTACACTCAAAATCTAAGGTTTATTCTTTTACTCAATAAAATACCTACTACCTTATATATTTTTCTTTACAACTGTTATTCAGGGTAGCAAGGATCTTCACCCTTCATCAATTAGGTAGTTTTTATTTTTAGTAAGTAGAAATCACTTTTTCGTGAACGGAATTTGGGGTTGCAGTGAATTTGTCTCCAAATAATTGTTTTTGCAATGAAAATGTATGCAGGTTTTATTAATTATCACATTTATGACTCATCTACAAAGTAGTTTATATTTTTTTATCCTCTACTTTCAATTTAAAATGTACCCGAGAAACTCACAACTATTCCACAATATTACAATGGTGTTTTGAAAACAAAGAGCAAACTAGAGTTCATTACATGATTTGCTATAGATCTGATTAAATTTACGCAATTTTCATTTTCAATTTTTTTTGCATTGCTACAAATTGTCCAGCTTTTAGGTGTTTTTGCTATGATCATTGATACGTAAGTGTAGGAGACCAGAAGTGGTTTTATTCCCTCCTTAGCAATGTTCTTTTTTGTAATTTTACTTGCGAATCTAATATAGTATGTTGATAATAATCAGCTTCAGCGAGAGGGAATCTCAACTTTTAGAATAAGTATTCCAGAATGTATGTTATATAATTGTCAGACGAGACGAGGTATATCACATATATTTTACGTTTTCTTTGGCCATACAAGATACCTTTACTGTAAATGGTGTACCAAGTCAAAAACATATCCATCATGGGTAAAATTAATAAGGATCATTACAAATTCTATAAACATGCATACATAGTGAAAGAAGGATATTTGGAGTTTCTCAGTTTGCTTACTCTTTTATAACTTTTGCTTTGTCTGAATTTTTACTGTTGAAGCCTCATTGGATTGTGAAGGCAGATAGTTTATTTGGAGTTTCTCAGTTTGCTTACTCTTGTATAACTTTTCCTCTGTTTGAATTTTTTACTGTTGAAGCCTCATTGGATTGTGAAGGCAGATAGTTTTTGTTAACAAGTGATTGTGCAGTCCGTAGTTTGGGACTTGGAAAAGCATGTGATCGTTGTGGTCAGATGTAATTTGAGATAATCAAGCAAGATAACAAGCAAAAAGAAATGAAGGTCAAAGAAATAGTGCTTGCATTTAAGCTAACATATTCAAGGAATTCGAAGTACTGCACTCAAACCTTTGAAATTGGAATGCATAGCCGCATTGCATGAAGCTTGGCAATTTTACTATCCTCAAGTGAGGTGCTGACTATTTACTTTGAATTATCTTTTACAATTGTAAGACATGTAAAAAATGATACGTTATTTCATCTTTGTCCAGTGTTGAAACGATAAAGGGTAGTTGGAATTTCTCTCTTTGTTTGTAGTCTTTGTTATAAATGTAGTTACAATGTTCGAATCTCATTAATTTGTAAGGGATTATTTTATATAACTAATTGATAATTTATGTTTTTTCCTATTTATGTTTCAAGTTCAAATAAAATTCTAGTTATTCAATATGTACCTCTCTTCTCAAAACAGTTAAACCAAATAGACTAAGAATGTAACATATTAACAAACTTTTGTAAATTAAAGATGTTTCATCCGGTAGAGTTGTCATCATCATTGTCACTTATGCAACCACGCTCAAGAATTTGTTGGTAAATTAAAGACATTTTTTTCAAATTCACTCATATATAATATAGAGGAAGATAGCGAAAACATTTGAGGCAAATAAAGTATTTTAGTAAGTGAAAATAGAAAATACTTGCATTGTCAAAGTATTAATTGAAATATTTCTAGCAAATGGTATTTTCGGTTATATTTGAAAAGAGTTAAGATAGCCAATGCTTTACTGATTTTTAATGATTCATTTGCTACCTAATAAAAAAGCATTTTACAAGTGGGATGTTGAATTAACATGGAGGAGATGAATTAATGCATTTATATCTAGAGACTCGAAATCAGAGTATTTTCTAACTTAACATTTGAAGTGAAGCTTAAGTGTATGTCTATATATTATCCCGCAAAAAAATAATGACGACAGTGTCATAATATTCTCATATTCTATCAAATAAAGGTCACAAACATCATGCCCAAGGTGTAGGCTCGTAGCGTGATTGTCGCATATCGAGAGTATATTTAAGATTAGTTATTAAAGTAAGAGGTGATTTTAAAGCTGTCAATAGTACAAAGATGAAACTAATAATTTACAGAAAGTTTAGGGGTGTTTTCAAAATAAACTTTCAATTCAACATATCTCTCTAACATGATTCTAATCAAATTCAAAACAATACCGTTAACACCCTTTTAGTCTACCAATAGTCTACACATGGAATAATTAAGGAAATTTGAAAGTAGAATTCATCAGCTTATAAGTTATTTATTTTTTATTTCTGCCCAGCAGTGGTTGTAGTAGATTATTACAACTTTTTAGTTATTTATTTTCCCTATTTCCAAGTAGCAATTGTTGAAGTAAGGAGGTTATTATTCCACTTTCTCATTCAATTGTAGTAGGCAGTTTTAGTAGTCAGTAGACAGTTATTTTCCCTATTTCAGTGTTGTATTTAATCTATTTCAATTCAGTGAAATGATAAGCAAAAAATTAGCACCATAGGTCGTAAGAAGAAAACTTCAGATTTCATATTCCAGCGTCCCATTACGAGATCCATAACAGGGGACCATAACAACTTGGTATCAGAGAAGGGAGTCATGGGAGACCACATTCAACAACAACTAGCACAACTGGTGAACTTGTTCCACGAAGAATGGGAAGCTAATTTGGCCAGATAGAAAACAATAAATGCTCATTTGGATGCACTCGCAAAGAATTTAGAGAATTCTAAGGTCGATTCCAATTCAACTGAACATATCAGTTAGAATCGTAGTTGGAAGGGTAGAAACAGAGTGGCAAGAGGGTCGGGATCAGAAACAGGTGGAAGTTTCATCATTCCTCGACAAACAAAACTGGATTTCCCACGATTAGTGGCCAAGATGACCCTTTGGAATAGTTGAACAGGTGCGAACACTTCTTTCGACACCAACAAACTCTGGAAGAAGAAAAGGTTGGACTTGCTTCTTTTCATTTGGAGGACAATGCACAAAGTTGGTTTCTTCAATTGGAGACAGATTTGCCTCAACTGTCTTGGGATGACTTCATCCATTTCAAATAGGATTTGTCCCCTGGACACACGAGCAATCCAACCCGTAGGATTTCCTTTTCCTCTTCCCATTAAACGTCATTGTAACCTTCATTTTGGGCCACCAATCAGAAGTCAAAAATTGGGAGAATTGGCTAAGTTACGCCAGATCGGGTCTGTGGCAGATTAGCAAGAATCATTTGAGCAATTAATTTCGAGGGCTGGTACACTTACGCAGTCACAAAAATTGAACTTTATATTAGCGGTCTTACTTATTATATAACAATTGAGGTTGAGTTGCATAATCCTCCAGATTTGGCTACAGCGATGAGTTTATCCAAACTTTATGAACACAAGGAACAACCCATTTGTTCGCAAGTGTTAGATGCTTGCAAATCAAAGAGAACAGATTTCTCACCTCAACATGTCATATTTCTAACAAAACTGACCAGATCTGAAATGGAGGAAAGGCGACTTAAGGGACTCTGTTTCAACTGTGATGAACCATTCACTAGAGGTCATCAGTGCAAGAAATTATTTTGGATCGACTCTATATACGATGATGTAGAATTTTTTGGAAAAGGGGGAGTACTAATACTTTCCACACTTAGCGCTTGGGGACAAGCGCGATCTAAAGATGGGAGTAATGTTAGCACCCTTTTAGTCTACCAATAGTCTACACATGGAATAATTAAGGAAATTTGAAAGTAGAATTCATCAGCTTATAAGTTATTTATAATTTATTTCTGTCCAGCAGTGTTTGTGGCAGATTATTACAACTTTTTAGCTATTTATTTTTCCTATTTCTAAGTAGCAGTTGTTGCAGTAAGGAGGTTATTACTCCACTTTCTCATTCAGTTTTAGTAGTCACTAGACAGTTATTTTCCGTGTTTCAGCGCTGTATTTAGTGTATTTGAATTCAGTGAAATGATAAGCAGAATATTAGTCAAGTTTTTTAGTACTTCAAACTCAAGAGATCGCAAGTTCTCTCTTAACGAACCAGCACCATAGGTCGTAGGAAGAAAACTTTAAATTTCATATTCCAGCGCCCCATAACGAGATCCATAACAGGGGACCATAACAAATACTCTTTCTCTGTCCTAATTTACATGACACTTTTTCCTTCGTGAGAATCAAACTATTTAAGTTTTCACTATGAAATTTGGCATGAATTTTTTAAGTTTTAAAAAATAAAATATACATTTTTGGAAACGGTGTAAAAATCAATTTAAGTCACAATAATTGACAATTCAAATATTTTATAAAATAAATAAAAAACTTACGATATTTTTAAATTTCAAAATTTGAAAGATGCTACATTAATTTGGACGGAGGAAGTATCATTTTTCTCTCAATTTCCCGTATTAGTTTCACCTTTTGGTGAAAAGCAATATCCACAATCACTTCACTTACACTGCTACAATTCTTCTTATTTCAACTCTCTATTCATGGCTCCTTTATAATGAGTCGGAATATGATTTTTTGATGTTTTTATAAAATTATCATTTGACCCTCGCGATAATTGCCCCTACTCATGTTGATCAGTTTGCGAAGTTGGTTCTGAAATTTCATTCAAAAGTCGTGATTTTTGAAAGTTTTGAGTCTTGATAGGTTTATAGTTGTTAAATTGGTTATTCCTACCTACCAGAGTTTCGATTCTTAGAATGGAATTCCTTTAGTTTCATCAACCGTGGAATGTGGAATTTGGTCGGAAAGTGTTGTCATTTCTGAATTCGGAGTTGTTTTGTGGATTTCAGGTCTTGAGTTAGAAATCTAAGTAAATTTAGACCTTGTGTTGACTTTGGTCAACATTCGGAGTTCGAATGCTCGAATCAGATTTCTGATAAGAACATAGGATTTAGAGGATTATTTTAGACTTTGCAGAGGTCTTGGTTGAACTTTTGAGGTTTCGAGGGAAGTTTGGTATTTTTTGGGTGTTAAGTTAATTTTTTGGTTGAACATTGTATTGCTTGCATCCGCTGTTTTGTTCTATTTCTGTTATTAAATTATTGTTCTGTCTTATTTCTACCCTTATATCCACTACTTGTTATTCTGGATTACTAGTTAGCTTACCTACACGTGGATTATAGAAGGTATCATCATGACTCAATAAATCGGGTCGTGAAACTTATGAATTAGACATATTTTATGGTCAAACGAATAAAATAGTGATAGCCAAAGATGGTTAAGGGATTAGTTGTATGAATTATGTGGTCTAGGTATAAACTAATTCACAATAGTTAAAAGATATCTAATTTACTAATTAACTAAGTATATCTGAAACATTTTCACAAGAAAAACTTACTTATTCAGATGCAATTAATCCTTACTTGTGACATGTAACTTTTTCATGCATACATTTTCATAAATTAAATCATTTTACTTATGGAATAAAACTTTTCATGCATACATCTATATAATACATACATTTCCCATCCTTTTGGGGGATTGCTGAGTTTTGATTTCTTAGAGATTAAGCTTTAAAGATAAGGTGTAATGTGAATTGAGAAATAGAGGAAAAATGAAATTTGAATAAAGTTCATTTCTCCCTTGTTGGTAATGAAGAAAAGAACTATTGTGTTTACATGTAGAAATACTGCTTCTACCTCTTGAAGAGTTGAGAAGAGACTGTCCCCTTGTGATGTCATCGACTTGTCGTAGTCGCTCTACTTCGACTTTGGCAAATGATTGATTAATAAATCTTTGAGAAAATGGCAAAAATCCCCCCCCCCCCCAATCTATAGCCGAATTCCCAACTACACACTAATACTTTACTGGGGATCCTATCACCCCCCTGAATTTTATAAAACTGAAATTAGTACCTCCCTGAACGCTTAGCTGGCAAAGTGAGTGTAAGAGATCATGGCGGAGTTGTCTCTCCCAAGCTAGAGAATGATGTTAGAGAGGACCAGGTTCCTCCAAAGGACACTGCTGCACCATTGTTTTAGGACACTTTGTTGAGGGTGTTGGAGGTACTTGAGAGTTTCACTCAGGGTGGGGGGGCAGGCACATCAGAGGGCTCTTAGACTAGAGTGGAAGCTCAGACCCTAAATAAGGGACACAATCCATTTAGTTAAGGTCCGATGGGGAAGCCACCAGCGGGTCTTACAATTGAGGCTGATCCTGCGCCAAGAGTTTAGGTTAAGGATGCCCCTTTAATTGTGTTGACAGAGGATGAGCAACGCTGTTACGAGAAGTTCAGAAATATGGATCCACCTTTATTTTAAGGTGGAACATGCGGGGATGTGCATGAGTTTTTGAGTACATATAGAGAGTTGTTAGAGAGTGTTGAGTTGGATGAGTCTCTGGGGTTTTTTATGTTATACTCCAGTCATGTAGGCCAACTAGGGAGTGGTGGCGAGTCTATTTGTGATCTTTGCTGATTGGATCTCCGTAGCAACCTGGATGTGTTTCCTAGTTTCTTTTTATGACTGTTTCATCCCTTAAAGTGTGGGGAAGAGAGCCGGTTTGAGGTTTTAGAGTTTGAGGTAGGATAGACTTACACTTAGAGTGTGTTTGGTATGAAGGAAAACATTTTCTGGAAAATGTTTTCCAATTTTCTCATGTTTGGTTAGGACAAAAGTTTTGGAAAATGTTTTTTCAAATCAACTCATTTTCCTCAAAATTAAGGAAAATGACTTCCATTCAAAAATTAAGGAAAACATTTTCCATAACTCTCCTCCAATTTCAAATTACTTTTTTTAGGGTAAAACATCAATTTAAATAAATATTTTCAATTTCAAAATTTTATTTTTTCACCTGATCCTTGACCATACCCCCCCCCCGGCCAGCCCCCCCCCCCAACCCCAACCCCTCCCCAAAAAATTAATTTTGCTTTTTAAAGATATTTTCAACTTCAAAATTTTATTTTTAAACTCCTATCCTTCCCCCCCCCCCTCCCGGCCAGCCCCCCAACCAGCCCCCACCCACCCCAATCCCCAAAAAAATTAATTTTGTTTTTTAAAAATACTATCAACTTCAAATTTTTATTTTTTCACTCCTATCCGCTCCCCTCCCCCTCCCCCTCCCCCTCCCCCCTCCCCCCACCCCCACCCCACCACCCAAAGAAATAATAATTTTGATTTTGAAAAATATTTTCAATGTCATAAATTATTTTTACTCTAGTAAAAATAAAAAATGTCTCTAAAAAACATTTTTCATTCATAAATCAAACACTAAAAATCATTTCCAGAAAATATTTTCTATTCACCAACCAAACATGAGAAAATAAGTCTAAAATCTACTTGTTTTCCAGGAAAACATTTTCCTCCATACCAAACACACCCTTAAAGAGTGTGACACTCATTTTTATCAGTTTTCAGACATGCCTTGGCTATTCTTCTTAATGAGGCCGAGAGGACCCATAGATTTGTGAGGGGTTGTACTACTCTATTTGTATGGTTGTGTTCAGGTCAATAACTAATAGTGTATCAGTTCATTACACTACATTTTTATTATGCTTTACATAATTTATATATTTACTTCATGAAACACATAATTAAATAAATAATTTGAAATTGATTGCAGTACGTAAATATGTATGTACCCGACGAGTTTGGGGTCGAAGGAACCAGAAAGATAGAACTCGACAGCTCCAGCAGTAGTGGAATTGCGCAAAATCCGAGCATGCCTTGCTCGGTCTCTAGCCTCCAACTCATCCGATGTAGTAGTGCGATTCCTCAGGATGAGTTTTTCGAAATGCAGAACACTCGAAGAACCTGAAAGCAAATTCTAAAAGAATTAAGACTGTAACCATATAATTACAACCACTGTGAGCGTAATTACAACTACAGAACAACTAAATAATTACAGTCTACAGAGATGGAAAAAATTAATGAAGTTACCGCTCAGTTTAGATTTTTGGGCAGAAAAAAATACAAATGCAGGTGAGCACCAAATTATAAAGAGGAGGAGGAGGAGGAGGCAAAAAATGTATGCTTTCTTCATCATTAAAGAATAAAAGGAGGAGGAGGAGGAGATGGAGTAGAGAGAATACTGAAAGAGTTCTATCCTAAAGGAGAAGGAGTAGGAGGAGGAATCAATTAATTAATATATCTAAATAGCATTCATGGAAAATAATAACAGATAGTATCAAATAATAGTATTAAATAATATTAGTATTTACTGTGTACTAATCCTAGTCCTATTAGGATTAGTACTCCTTAATCATAGTCCTATTAGGATTAGTTCTCCTTCATATATCTCCTATATATATCTCCCATGTATTTCCTTATTAGGTTAACACTTCAATACAATCAATATTCCTTCATGGTATCAAGAGCCAGAAAACCTAGATCTTCTTTTCTCTAGTTTTTTTTTCTCTTTAGGGCACCGATCGTTCCCTCTCTTCTCTTGGGCGGAGGCAGCCATGACAACTGAGGTGGATCCTCTCGATTCACTTCCTTCTGGAGTTAAACTCCTTCTCAGGCATCTTCATGCCCTGATTCCCAAAAAATTATCAGACATAAATTACCCTACATGGAAAATCACCATTCTTATAGCCCTTGAGGCCAATTACCTTCTCAAATACGTCGATGGAAGCACAGAACCGCCGCCGGCAGTCATCACCACCACAGACAAATCAGAAAAAACCAATCCGGCCCATGCCACCTGGAAAGCCGTGGATGGCCAGATCCGATCATTTTTTATTGCGGTCATCTCTCCCACGGCTTAGAAACACGTCCGATCCTACACAACTGCTTCAGCCCTGTGGACGGCCCTCGCAACACGCTATGCATCAATTTCCCACTCTCATATTTTTAAATTGCGTGATCGTCTCCACACAATTACCAAAGGCACGAAAACTATGGCGGAGTATTTAGACGAGGTCTCCACCATCATCAGAGCCCTCGACACCGTGAACGAAATCAATCCCGAAAAAGATCTCGTCATGTGCGTCGTTCGGGGGCTCCCATCAGCTTACTACTCCATTAAACAGGCGGTTCACATCAGTCCAATGCCTGTTGACCTGGATACTCTCTCCTCGTGGCTAAAAAGTGAAGAAATCAACGTGGATCTGGAGAGCAAACTCTTCTCCGAGAAGCCGCTGTTATGGAGCCAGCCACCGCCCTCACCGCAAGCCAGAACTATCGCGGGGGCGTGGTGGTGGCCGGCAGGGGAGCCGCGGCGGCTATGGCAGAAACAGTGGAGGCCGCAGGCGCGGTGGTCGGCAAGGCAGTCGTCCGCCGTACGACGGTCAGCAGCACGGCAGCAATAACAGCCTGCACTCCTTTGGCAACGGCGGGCAGTCATCTTCCAACGGCGGGCAGGGAACTTATGAGCGGGATCGTCCAACTTGTCAAATCTGTCTGAAAATAGGACACACCGCTGCTCATTGCTGGTTTCGGTAGTGATAACCGTACCAATTATGCATCTCAAGCTGGCCCTTCCTCTGAATGGCTGTTGGATACTAAGGCCAACATGCACGTTACTTCTGATCTATCCAAGCTTAACGCTCCAAATCCATATCATGGCTCCAATGGTATTATTATTGGCAAAGGTGAGTCCCTTAATATTTCTCACACTGGCACGGGTACTATTAAAAACCCCACCGCTATCTTTCACCTAGGTAACCTTACCCACGCCCCTTCTATTAAATCCAATCTCCTTTCAGTTCACCAATTCACAAAAGACAATTATTGCTCACTCGTGTTCACCTCTAATGATTTTCAGATCCTAGACAATACTACCAAGAGGGTGATTTTTTAGGGCCCCTGTGAGCATGGTCTGTACGTTCTTCCTAGCACAAGTTCGTCTGCCCACCCAGTTTCAGAAAGCGTTCATATGGCTCCGGTGGCTCTTTCGGCTGATGGCCACAGTCTGTTGTGGCACAGTCGTCTGGGTTTTTCTTCCGTTCATCTAAACAATTGTGACTCCTGTTCAATTGCTAAATCTCATAAATTACCTTTTACTTTATCTGAAAAGCGTACAACTGCACCTTTTCAACTTATTCATTCTGACCTACGGGGTCCTACTGTTGTTCCTTCATTTAATGGTTTTCGCTATTATATTTGTTTTGTGGATGATTTTATAAAATACACTTGGTTGTACCCACTAAAACACAAATCACAGGCATACACCACCTTTGTTACTTTTGAGAAAATGGTCAAAACACAATTCAATTCTAATGTTAAACTTTTTCGAAGTGACAATAGAAAGGAATAGGTCAATAACATCTTTGGCCAGTTTCTGCAATCCCTGGGAATTATACATCAAACCTCCTGTCCATACACTCCCGAACAGAATGGGGTGGCTAAGCGTAAGCATCGCCATCTCATTGAAACGGTGGTTACTCTTCTACATCAAACTCATCTCCCTGTCTCCTTTTGGGTAGAAGCTCTAGCCACCGCAAACTACCTCATTAACAAAATGCCCAGTCACACTCTCTCCAAATAATCACCCTATCAACTCCTTTACCAAGAACTTCCCAATTATACCAACCTCCGCGTCTTTGGGTGTCTTGCCTACCCTTGGCTACGCCCTCATATTACTCACAAATTACAACCCCGATCCCGTCCTTGTATTTTTTTGGGCTTTCATCCTACCTCTAAGGGTTATCGATGTCTTGACCCACAAACTCATAAAGTCTACATATCTCGTCATGTCAAATTTGTCGGAAATGAGTTTCCCTACGAGTCTATTTCCTCCTCCACAAATACATCATTCATTGGCGTCCTTCCCCTTTTTCCAACATACTCACAGGGTCCCTCATCACCTTCCCCCACACCTCCACCCACTACCCAACCACCCCTCATCACCCCTTCGACCGTCACCCACAATACACCCGCAACCACCACCCACACCCACAACATCTCCAGCCCGATCCATTTTGGGTCCTTCCCGGCCACCCCCGAATCACCACCGCCCGTGCCACCCCCCAATACTCATCCCATGTTAACCTGTGGCAAAGCCGGTATGTTTAAACCCAAAACCTTTCAGGCTACCATACTACCAAATACACCCCTTCCCGATAGTGAACCAACAACCTACTCTGTTGCCTCAAAAAATGCTTATTGGCGTCATGTTATGGATGACAAGTTTAAGGCTTTGACTGATCAAAAAACTTGGGTTCTTGTACCTAAGCCCCATGGGCGGCACCCAGTGGGCTGTAAATGGGTTTACAAAATTAAACAATGCGGATGGCAGTATTTCCAGGTACAAGGCTCGTTTGGTTGCAAAAGGCTACAATCAGAAGTATGGGCTT
This sequence comes from Solanum lycopersicum, assembly GCF_036512215.1. Classification (NCBI taxonomy): domain Eukaryota; kingdom Viridiplantae; phylum Streptophyta; class Magnoliopsida; order Solanales; family Solanaceae; genus Solanum; species Solanum lycopersicum. The sequence goes on from NC_090800.1 coordinate 9,323,281, forward strand.
GATTACTCTGAGACATCCAGTCCTGTAAACCATTCCCCTGGTACTGTCACTCGTCGTGCGCAACAATTGGCTCATCAATCAGTTAGATGTTTCCAATGCTTTTCTTCATGGTATGCTTGATGAAACTATCTACATGATGCAACCACCGGGCTATGTTGATCCCCGCTTCCCTCAACATGTTTGCAAACTCCAGAAGTCTCTGTATGGGCTCAAGCAAGCCCCCCGTGCTTGGTACACACATCTGAAAACGTTCCTCCAGGGACTCAGCTTCACGTGTTGCGTACACGACACGAGTCTGTTTACTCGACATTCAGCACACGGTACAGTCATTCTCCTTTTCTATGTAGATGATATCATTATTACAAGCTCTACTGCAGCACTCATTCAGGATGTCACTCGAGCTATGCATACTACTTTCAAAATGAAGGACCTTGGCCTGTTACATTAATTTCTGGGAATGGAGGTTTCTCGGAAAGGCAGCGGCTTGTTTCTTCATCAGTCAAAATATGCTCGAGATCTATTGCAGAAAGCTAGACTGGAAAAATGCACCAGTCAACCAACACCGATGGCAGTCTCTTCGTCTACGAATGGAGCCGACACCCCCTTTGCCGATATCACCCACTTTCGCAGCCTCATTGGGGCTCTACAGTATCTGGCCATTACCCGTCCTGACATCCAGTTTGCTGTCAACCGAGTTGCTCAGTGCATGCATCAACCAAGTGAACATGATTATCGTAGTCTAAAACGCATTCTCAGGTACATTTTTGGCACTATTGGTCGTGGTTTACTCATTCGACCCGGGGACTTGGAGCTTTGAGGTTTCTCAGATTCAGATTGGGCGAATGATAAAAATGACAGAAAATCTACATCGGGGTTTCTCTTTTTTTGCGGCCGAACCTGATCTCCTGGTGTACAAAATATTAACCCAAGGTCTCTCGGTCCTCGACTGAAGCTGAATACCGCGCCCTTGCTCTTCTTGCTGCTGAGACCATGTGGGTCACATATATTCTTCGCGAACTCCGTGCCACTCACACTGTTCCTGCTCTCTATTGTGACAATAAATCAACCATCTGTGTGGCCAAGAATTCCGTCCTACACACCAGAATGAAGCATGTTGATACCGATTGTCTCTTTGTTCGCGATGAAGTTCAGGCCGGCACCATGACTGTGCAGTATGTACCCACTGAAGAACAACCGGCTGATATTCTCACCAAGCCTCTCCTGAGCCGACAGCACGATTACCTCAGTTCCAAGCTTCCGTTCGCTTCCGCTCAGCTCAGCATGAGGAGGGATAATAACAAATAGTATTAAATAATAGTATTAAATAATATTAGTATTTACTGTGTTCTAATCCTAGTCCTATTAGGATTAGTACTCCTTAATCCTATTCCTATTAGGATTAGTATTCCTTCTTATATCTCCTATATATATCTCCCATTTATTCCCTTATTAGGTTAACACTTCAATACAATCAATATTCCTTCAGAAAATACCAATTTTTTTAAATTACTTTCAACTTTTAACATATATGCTAAATTTTGAAAAGAAACTTTTTATGAGAAAATAAATCACCAGCTACTCTATTCACATGCAAGCATATATGACCAAAGTTAATAGAATTAGAGATTTAATGTATAGAATGAAGAAATAGAAATATAAAGTGCAGGTACCACAGGATTTCTAAATGTCAATTGGAATCACATTTAAAAATGGCCCATTGGGATTAAGAACAAAAACCAACAAAACTTATATAAGTGCAAAGCAGTCATGACATGTCATCATACTGAACGCAACTATGTACACAAGTAGGTAATAAATTTTCATGCCTCATTTGTTGCAGAAAATGTGAGTTATGCTACCTAAATGAAAGTAAAATATTTTAGATGGAGCAATAAAAATACAAAATATTGTTGAACCAGGTGAGTTTGGAGATTGTAAAACAGTGCAAAGTATCGGCACCTTTGAAATACTGGTCGAGTAAATTGTGTAAATCCAGTACCCAAAGCCTGAAATAAGAGAATGTCTATCGACAATATATATTGTGTCCATTATCCAGAGCAGGTTCAATGGATAACGGGGATGGAATAGCGGTTGGATGGTTAGGACACCCTATCTTTAGAGATAAGGAAGGGCGTGAACTTTGTATGTTTATTCTCACCCCACCCACTACTGCAAAATGGTATTGTGATAAAAAAATCTAGATCTACTTGACCATATAAATAGCTGCATGTAAACCTCCAAATTTTGTCGAACAGATTATTCATGTATCTCACCTTATCCCCTTTTGTATCGCTGAGCATCATCAACAAAAATACTGACAAGGGTCAAAATTAGGTGTAATATATTCTAGATACATCATATTCTAAAGTGGATTTGCATGTATGTTGAGTACATAGACAAATCTCGCTTCAATCTCCTATGTGACACAAAGTTAAGAACACAACAACTTTCGAATGTACCTTTTTCAAACGCATAAAAAGGATAGGTCAGGTCTTGCTCTTGGTCAACCACAATTGATGAAGAAAAAGCTCTACGGTCAGTATCTGCATAATATGATTGTAATGTTATTCTTTATCTGAGATGTATATGGCAGTAAAAAGGAGTAATTAAACAAAAGTTTCATATTAGTGCTAATCGATAATTCAAACCCATTCAAAGGTTATACCACGTGACTAATGTGAACCTTGATTTAACACAAATATGTATCAAATGAATCCAGACAACAAATAGCAGTTCATAGCAACTGGCATTGTTACAAGAAAATTAAACAAGTAATATATTTTTTCCTATTGTACATCAAAATTTCAAAAAGAATAGCAGTAAATAGCAGTTGGAGTTGTTACAAGAAAATTCAGCAAGCAAAGTTCACACATAAATTAACTAACCAACTAAATAAAAATTAACTTAACGGAATTCTAGGGCATATGAAACACTCAATTATTAAATGTTGAGCACTTACTTCGGGAGGAGCATAATGAGATGACTTCCCATTGAAAGTCGACCAGTTACTGATCTTTCTTGTACTTGTCAGTGTAAATAAAACATTAGCTTTGCGTAGACACTGCAATAGCTCTACGGGCACCTAATTTGGGTTTGATAGTGAACTAATTGTTTCTATATCGAACCACCATCCAGAGGAAGAAATCAAAGATATAAGTTCGTTTCACACAGAGCCAAGTTTTGGTTGGACGGGTTGCTTCTAGGAAGTGCACCCAGCCCTTTAAATTAGTTCTTTCCACAACTAATATAATATGTGTCACTTCTTCAATGCTTTTGGGAAGTCACTCTAGGCACTGCTGGACCATATGACTTTGGTTACTGGACTTGGGACCCAAGAATGATACACTTTTCAATTCAATTTGTTTGTTTAGTTTTTATTTGATACGAAGTTCAACAAAATAAATAGTATAATTTTTTAATTTTGTGATTTTAAACTAAAGATACATAGGATGTACCTAAATATCCTTTAATCTTATAATTTGAAATTAAGAAGTTCAGAAAAGGAAGAAGACATTTGTTTTTAAATGAACTAAAAAGAAAACCATTCAAACAAATTAAAATGGAAAATATGCATCTTCAAAGGTAAAGAACGGTTGATACTCCAATAAAAGTTTTTATTTCTTGTCATATGATAAGATTTGGTTAAAAGTATGAACTAATCTACATTCTCAAACACTAACCCCCACCAAGAATGAAATGCGTGGATGAAAATATTATACCGTCTCTACATATTAGACAAACCACTGGGTTTCATGAAAATATTATACCGTCTCTAACATTTTCTTCAACATCACTCTGGTTTTCAGTATAATACCTAATTAGCCAACAAAGTTGAACTCTTTTGACCAGAAAATCCAACACATTTTCTTCCATTTGAGTGTTGTATTTCCTGTCAACTGAAGGAATGACTTTCGACTAATCCAAAAAGTAGGCTTTTGTTCCTTTGGTTGAGATCAACAACTTATTGGACCCTATAAAATTGAACCTTTGCAAATACTATCAGCGTCATAACAATAAATAAAGTATGAGCGTTACTTATTAGAATTAAACTAACATCGGCAAAAAATAGAGACTTCTTAATTGTTCGACAAATTTGAATGTTACTTTCCAAAATTGACTGTCTAATACAAACAAACGCATAACGTAACTTGTATGTGTTTCTCTCTCTTTTAAACCTGTAAAGATTGGTACCTCATAATTCCTGCGAAATCAAGAAGAGTAACTGAAAACTCTTAATGCTAGTTTTGTTTTTCTTTTAATATCTGTAAGTTTCAAGTCTTCTAATAAAGCTTCAAAGTGTTTTTTCCTAGACTCCATAATTCCCCATTACCATGGGATATTGGAACAAGAGAGTTATTAAATATACAAAATGACATGCAATCTAAATAGACTAAAATACAAAGTAAAATACGTAAATTAAAAAAGAGCATTATTTCTCGCTTCAGGCCCTTCGGCAGTGCCACTCTTGGCTGCATTATCACTGTTTGAACAGCTAGTAGTATTAGTTGCAAGAACCTTGGGGAATTCAGTACGAAAATTTTATTGTTTTTTAATGGTTACTGTAATATGGGAAAGGATAGTGAGAATTGAAGTGAATGTTGTTGTACATTTTTCTATTTAAAAATACGACATCTACCAACACTGTCCACATCATTAATATAAGTAGCTGGATCTGTGAAAGCCAGCCATCATTGAAATTATAGTATAATATTTAGATTAAATTAGAAGGGTATGAAATGAGCTAAAAACTTTTTTAGTCTTTTAGTTTGGGGTGCAAAATGTAGCATAGTTGCCTAGTCGTCTTTCCTCCAACGTATTACACTACTTTTAGTGGAAACGGGCTCTTATAAACTCTCCCCATCCATATGGTACTATGAGTGTACAACTACAATACCCTAAGAAGAGATTTTCCACTCTTCGAAGGGATTGTGACTTGCCCTACTCTATCTAAAATAGATAATTTTAAAAGTGTTGAGGTGGATAGGTTGATTGTGCTCTACCTAGAATCGAAAAATAGCAGCTAGGGGCCAATGACGATATAATAATCATTCTAAAGCAATTCTAGCTGAACCAAGTGATGTTGATTACTAATGGTACTCTATCAACTAGAACTAATCCTTCCTTTTTTTCTAACAAATTGTTGAACACATGGTGAGCCTGACAAACTTTGACAAATCAAATTCTTATATTTCATTTCTGAATAACTGTATAAACATAATTTTATAAATTATTCAAACACCTTAGGACTCTACTGTATAACTTGCAATATCTATATGCAGAGGTAAACATGAGTAGTAGGCAAAGTAAATGTGTATCTTTTCAAAGTTTTAGCGAAATCAAATTATTGTGGTTAGAAATACGAGCAGTATCTCAAGTTAGCGCATCAGTGGTCAGCTAAATCAGAAAATCCTTCGTCGTTCGGATTTGGCAAAAAAACAAACTGGCATTTTTCACAGAGTACAGAAGTAACAATTTAGAAGATCAGTCTGCAAGATTTTAGATCCACAACACGGAGCCCTTCCCATTGATGTAGAAAAGAATTTACAAATTTTAACCCCCTACAATTTCAAATGTGAAGTACACAGTAAGTGTACAGTATTGTATCCATAAGGAAAACAAGTTACATAAGTGACATTGTATGTTTATTGTCACCTCACCCACTACTGTGAAATGGCATTGTGATTAAATAAGATCCTAGTTTGGTCACAGACAATGATACTCAAATGAAACAGAAAGCATCCTTGAGAATTTAAAGATACGGACCAGATTTAAGACAATGTCGGTGATGATAGAGATCTACTTGACCATATAAATACCTGCATGTAAACCTCCAAATTTTGTAGAACAGATTATTCATGTATCTCACCTTATCCCCTTTTGTATCATTGAGCATCATCAACAAAAATACTGACAACGGTCAAAATTAGGTGTAATTTATTCTAGATACATCATATTCAAGTGGATTTGCATGTATGTAGGGTACATAGACAAATCTCGCTTGTCAAACTCCTATGTGACACAAAGTTAAGAACACTACAACTTTCGAACTAACCTTTTTCAAACGCATAAAAAGGATAGGCCACTTTTTACTCTTGGTCAATGATATACCGTGAGTTTACGGTATGTCCAATGATTTCACTTAAGAGTTGTGCGTCTGGAGCCTTTTTGTATTGATTTTGATGGTTTGCATCATGTTTTGCAAGAAAGATGTCTAGGTGCGAAATTAAAGTAAAAGCTGAAAAAGTGCAGAAAAAGGCATCAACGGAGGCAATCGACGGATCATAGATCCACTGACGGCCCGTAGACGGGTATCATACATGGGCATCCCAGGCATTGGATGAAATCAGGAAAATCTAACTATGTGTGGAACCAAGGTGAGCATTAACAGTCCGTCGATCAATTGACGAACCGTACTGGTAAACCGTAGAATGATACTGCGAGGGTTCCAGTACCTGATTTTTGAAGATTCTAAGTATGGGGTCACGGAGGGGCATTGATGGACCGTACTAGTGGTTCGTCATTTGATTCAGAGAGGGTATATTTTGGATGTTGAAATATTTTCTATGTCCTGGGATGACGGAAGGGACTTACGGACCATGTATCCATTGACGGTCCATAAGTCGATCTCGTAGATTGAAGACGCATGCATGAACAAACTTTGCTTGTTCTATTTCCTTTTTAATTAGGAGTTAGTTTTCTATAAATATGGTATGTAAACCTCGTGTTTTGGTTGGCTTCGATTATTACTGTACTAGTTTGAGACTTTGGAGATTAAATTTTGCAAACCTAAGCAACTATTGATTTCTTCGATGTTTTGGATGGCGAAAGGTCACAAGGGTCTGCCTCGCCACAAGGGGAGGTGTTCGCCTTTTTGAAATGTGATACCAATTAATACCAAAAAGTTTAAATATTTAATTGCATATGTAAATAATCAAATTCTCAATAGCAATAGCATATTAGCGAATATTGAACTTGAATGAGAAAAAAACCGAACAAACGTCAAAACAGAAGAAGAAGTGAAGAAGAAGTGACTCTGAAGTCTGAAGAAGACGAGGAAAAAGAAACAGAAGAAATTTGAAGAAATATGTATTGGTTGGACTTTGGAGTAAAAGTCTGGTTGGTTGGCGGAGGAGTCTAGTCGAAAACCCTAAAATTACCTTTTTACTTTTAAAACCCTAGATTGGTCGCATTTTTTTAAGATAATACAAAAGGTGATGCCTTTCCAGCCTTTCTTGCCTCTCGCATCTCTCCTTTTGTCACCATGGTGTTGCCTTTTGGAGGTCGCCTCGCCACAAAGCTAAAAGGCGATGAACAGTCACCTTTCCACGCCTCTCGCCATTGGCGACGAGGCGATCACCTTTCACAACACTGGATTTCTTAAGTTGGTGTTGATATTCAAGTTGAAATTCCGGTTTTTGTTATTTCCAATTATGTAAGTTCATAATTCTTTCATCTAAAATAATGAATTGATTATGGGTAACTAAACTCCACAACTACGATTGTGGGAACCATGAGTGATTAACAACGTATAAATAGTAATTAAGCAATTTTCAAATAGTGTTTTGCATGCATTGATAATTCTTTCGTAAATAAGTCTTTTTAGCGGTTGCAAACGTTAAAACTCGCCTTGTTGCTACTTGCCGGACTAAGGAGGTATTTTATAAGAAAAGACTTATCAACATAAATTTAGTGTGATACTATATAATAGTCTAGTATCAATTGTTGCGAGGGTGAAAACTAAGTCATACATCGATGCGATGTCTAATATGAGGTAAAGCTAAAGATTAGTAAATTACACACACGTAACCAGAACAAAGTACAGGGTGAAATTTTCTAGATGTCGGACTAATGATTTAAAGATACATAACTTATCACTTTGCATGTAATACACTAGGAATGGATTACTATTACTAGGATTACCGCGTTATGAGCTTGTGGGGAACACGTACACCCTAGTTACTTTCTCATCTTGATAACAACCGAAGTTAACTCTTACTAACTTGATAACTACATAATATTAGGAATTTGTGTCTCAAACCCACCCTTTTCACTTGCTTGTTTCGGAAATACCTTAACTAAATGAATATAATTATGGGTTAAAGTTAAGTCTAAACCATATTCCTCATGGAATCGACCCCAACTCCCCATAAACCATCCAAATCCCTTTCCCCTAAATTCCAAATTCCTCTCTACCAAACCCTCCCCCATCTCATCTCCTCAAGTTCGGGTTAGGTGCAGGCAGCTTTTTGTAAGGTAATAAAATAAGACTTCCCCTCACTTTGAATTTTGATTCATAGATTGAATATAGGAAGTCGGGAGTCGAATCTTGACCTTGGGGGGTTGTTTAATGAAAAAGCATGCTAGAATTAAAATTGTGAACACCCTTGGTACGATGGATAGTGATTGTGTGTTATTCTATTACCCGTAAAATGTGTGTTTAAGTCTAATTGTAAGTTCCAACTTATGGTCCGTAGTTTATATGAAATAATCGTGAACATTGATGAATTGGAACCCTAAGAATGACAAAGTAGCATAGTAAATGTTGAAATGCATGAGTAGACTAGGAGAATGTTGAAAATGAACACAAAATTGGGACTTTGATTTGAAAGAGATCATCAATCTGGCACAGACCTCATCCACGAGACCCCATCTACGGACTGTCGATTGGGTCCGTGGATTAATACACAAACAAATCTCACTAATTGCTAACCAACGGAGGTAGACTATGGTCCATCGATTGATCAACGGACCATTCTATACACCCGTCGTTTCCATCAGAGGCCAATGCTTTTGGCCCTCTGCTCCAGGGAGGGGTTCAACGGACCGTCAACTCCCATCGTCAATGACAGACGAAGAGCCACTGTCTAAAAAGAATCTTTGGTTTTGTTCACTCGTGTTCTAAAATTATTTCGAGTGTGTTTTTAGTTTGTTTCGGTACTAATAACCCTTCCATAGGTACTATGGCACCTAAGAAGCAATTGGTGTACACAAAAAGGGCAAATCCAAGTCAGCTACCCCGACTAAGATTGCAAACGGACAAGACCGGGTTAATAGGATCGGTTTAACCGGAAATTGGATCGGTATCGGATTTTTCTTACCGGTACCAGATTTTAGCGAATCGGATTTACCGGAAAAAACAACCTGTTCCGCCCGGTCCGTTAGTAGCCGGTTCGGAATCGGGTCTTACCGGTTCATTCGATACCTTTTTTTTTAACTTTAATTATTTTAATTATTATATAATATTATATATTTATATTGAAAACTTTAAAGTTTATGTAAGTTTGAAATTGAATTTATACTTTAAAGTTTATATTGAATTTAAAGTTTTATATTGAACTTAAGTTTGAAATTGAATTTAAAGTTTTTTAAACTTTATATTGAATTTAAAGTTTGAAATTGAATTTAAACTTTAAAGTTTATATTGAATTTAAAGTTTTAATTGAAACTTTTATAAAAATTATTAAAAATTAAGTTTATAAAATGACATGAATTAAATAGAAGAGACTATTATAAAAGAAAATTAAAGCGAATAGCTGTATATTTATTCAAATAAATAAATTATACAATACAAATATTAGAAATAGAATAAGACTACATAATTTAGGAGGAATTGAATAGTAATTATTATACTAACAATTGCATTTTTTTTAAATTCTTTTTATAAATTTAGTATCATTTGAAAAGAAAGATTGTTTGGAATTGGCATTTGTCGTTCTTCTTCCATTGCTTCCATACCATCATCACTATTCTCACCAAATATGTCATCTATTTGGTCTTCTATTTGGCTACTTAATTGTGGTAGTCCGGTGTTTCTTCTTTCGGTATTGACCCAATCTCGAAACAACACCGATATTTTCAAACTGTCCTTTGCTAATGAATACGATGATCTCCAATCATAAATCTCGCCGCACTAAATGCTTGCTCTGAAGCGACCAATGATGCTTGAATGGTTAGCACATATCGAACTCGAACAATCCTAGCAAGGGTCGAAAACAATCATTAACAATTGGACTATTAAATTATAAACATGCGCGGCACACTTAATATGAAAACAATCATTATCAATTGGACAAAGTCTAATTTTTAAATAATCAACGGCTCTTAAATTATTAGAAGCATTATCTAAAGTGGCACTCATTATTTTATCACATATTCCATAATATTGTAAAATAGAGCCTACTTTTGATGCTATATAAGAACCGGTTTTAGTTTCTTCAACATATTTATACGGTAATTTTCGTTTTTGCATGTTCCATTCATGGTCAATCCAATGGACAGTAAGTGTAAAATAATCGTTACCATTAAGACTACGTCCCATATCAGAAATAATAGATAATCTACCATCATAATAAGCAAATAAACAACAAAGAAAATGAGAATATTCTTTGATATTTAAAAAGATCGCTTTTAATTGTATTTCTTGGAATACCTTCATAAACTGGGTTATATAATTCTCGAATATAATGAACAAAACCAGGATGTGAAGGAAATGAAAAAGGTAAACCACAAATAGCAACCATTTTAGCTAATTCTCTACGATCTTTTTCTTTACTATACGTGCGGTGTGTGCTTCGACTAGCCGGGTTAGACATATTTAATACACCTTGAACCATATTAGAACCTCCAACATCCATAGAACTTTCGGGTATGGGTGTTCCATTTATATTAGCTCTTTCTATATCATCTAGGCGAGCAAATTCTTTATTACACTTTCGTAAATGTGTTCTTCGTCGTCCCGTTCCCCCTTGTGTATCCGTAATTACATGTTTCATTACCAATTTACATTTTAGTGCACATAACAGTAGTTTTTGCCTCATTTTGTATCAAAAATTTCCATACTAACGATCTTTTAGCACGTACGACGGCGACATTTGAAAAAGTAGGTAAAGGGGAGACTTCGGTAACCGGACTAGTCGGGGTAGGGGTCTCTTCATCTTCCTCATTTATTTCTACTTCTTCTTCAAATTCTTCCTCAAAATTAGTATAATGTCTATTTAAAGACTCATGATCTAATTCATTTTCAGAATTAAATTCAATAGGTCTTGGTGACGTAAAAAAGTTTCATTAACACAAGTATAATCATTAGTATTTTAACTAAATATCTATGTGACAAATTTTTAGAACAACAACTACTTACTACTCCCTTGTTATTTTTTAATTCCGACATTGGTCTTTTACCACTATTTCTTTCCGAATTCATGTTAAGATTTAAAATAATTAAATATTATGAGAAAAACAAGAAAAATAATATATTAAAAGAGATAAAACAACTAAATAAATAAACAAATAACAACTAAAGTTGATAGTTGGAACGAATGTACCAAACGTCTACATAAAAGTAGACGTATAACCAAAGCCAAATTTGATAGATGCCGATTGTAGCTTCCGAAATTCAAACTCCAACTCAATATCACAATATAATAATTAATAATTGATGAGAGATTTAAAATTGAGACTTTGAGAGACTTTGAGAAATTCAAACTCCAACTCAAATGGAACTAACTTGATAAAAAAATGTCAACCAGCATTAGGCCCACAAGATAATACCACGTAGGCCGAAAAGGGATAGAAAATTATTAACAAAATAAGTTCAGGGAGGTAATAGGACCTCATTATAGTATAAGTATGTCTCTGAGATTTCGGGCATAGGTTGAGGGGGTACTTGTGCATTATCCCTAAAATATATTTTCTTATTTTTCTTATTATTTTAACTTCTTTTCCTTTTTATTTTTTCTCTTTCTTTCTTCTTTCTTCTTTCTTCTCAAAAATTCATTTTCATCTTCATCCATTGAAGTTTCTTACTTTCAATGTCACCATTTTTACCACAATTTCACCTTCTTCTTTTTTATTACTATTAGTTTTACTCTCATTAGTTTTTAATTTTTATCTAAATATTTTCTTACATTTAGAACAATTCGATAAACTCATTAGATTTCAAGATGATTAGGAAATATCGTATAGTACTTTTATTCGGTTTCAATTAAGTTCTTTCAATTTTCGAGAAACTAATTGATTCTTTTAAAATTATCATTTCTAGTTTTGAACTTATATGAAAGTGAGTAGTTGATGATACATACAAAATTTTAAATTTTCTTTAAAAAATAATTAATTTTATCATTAATAATTCAATAAAGTCTAAATAATAGTATGATTTTATATAGAATTTGACCGGAGAAGAAGAAAAAGAAAAAGAAAATGAAAAGATAAAAAATGGAAGTGAGTTTCAATTTTACATAGGGGGGAGGGGGGAGGGGAAGGAAAAAAAATGAAGGGATGAATTTGAGTGGTGGAAGATGAAATGAAATTTAAAATATATAAAAATTAAAATTCAAAAGTAAGAGAGAGAGAAATTTAGAAAGAAAAATTTTAAATGAAAAAAAAATATATATATATATATATATACTTTTAATTAACACGTATTATGTAATGATTGGGGTGTGAACTCACTTGCTTCTTAAAATTTGGGGCTGATCGAAAAATGGTATAATAACATTTTTTCAAAATTGTTTAGTGGGATAATATAACAGTCGCAAAGTTAAGGAGTCTTTATGAAAATCCGAAACAACTTTAATGGTGACTTTATATCTTTTCTCATCAGTCTACTTACTACTTATTATTGACATACTTGATACTTAATTTTTATTGAACTAAGACTGTTGGACTTTGATTATTAAGCCTTGTGAATTATATATTGTAAAACTGTTACGCTGGGCAAATCTCTATGCAGGTCGTAGTTGTGGAGACTCAGTTGGAATGAAAGGAGTACTCGTACTCTAGCTAGCTTTTCTTTGTTTAGTAGGTTGCTTGTTGAGTACCGTGTTATATAGTATTCACTCCTTACTTTTACACTAGTGTAGGTTCTAAGATCGGACCCCTGTGTTCGTTTTCAATTTTCGAGGATTTCTGAGGATACAGTGAGAGGTAGTTGCTCGTCATCCTCGCGAACCCTCTTGTTCCTTCTTTTATGTTTTTTTTTTACTCTAGAAACAAGGACATTGAGACTTATATTATCTTTTAAATTTTGTATTTAACATTAGCGACTTGTACACGGACAACCAAGTTTTGGGGTTATATTAGAATGACTAAATTTTCCACTTTCATGTTATTATTAGTTTAGTTTCACCTTTCTTTCATTTCGTTGGATTTGAGGCTGACTTATCTTGTTGGGTTTATATAAGTGTCATCATGCCATTATTTATGCATGTTTCTGTTGGGAGTTTACTTAGTACCAAGTGAACCGATGAAGGCTTACACAATGTAGAGGCATGAGACCTTAGTAATAATCCCTTTGTCCTAGAACTGCGTGTAATCATAGGATATTGTTTAGATAGGCATTAGCTCGTGGATCCACCTTAGCTCAGATTTCATGATTCTTACCTTGGCAAGTAGGACACTCTCTTTTCAGTGTGGAGAACTACATTGACCTCTAAGTTATAGCTCACATGATTTATATTGTTTAATGGTATCTCCCACAATATGATATGATTTTTAGTTATTGCATGACCTTGTACTATATTTTTTTATCAGATTAGCAGTTTTCATGTTATGTTTTACTTGATCATTGAATTAACATGTTTTCAGACTTATCATGTTTTTGTATCATATTTATGCAGTTTGCTTATGCTCAGTACATTCTAAGTATTGACCGCATACTTTTCTATCCATATTATTTCATAATATAAGTTCTGATTTACATCATTCGGGCCACAGCTAATACAAACTTTGATCAGCATAGTACAACTTTTGGTGAGTCGTCATTTTTCGAGGATGACCTATTACGGCTGTCTTTAATAATTTTTTATAATTCTAGACAATTTAGAGTTAGCCGAAAACATGTCAGATCAAGCTCATTAGTGTAAGGACTTTCAGACAAATAGTAAATGTTTAGGTGTTTGTATCAGATTCTTTTTTATGATATGTTAGACGCGACTTTAGATTTTATTCATTTTTTCAGTTTATTGAGTCTATCTTATGCTCGTTGGTGTCATGTCATGCGGTTAGCTTGGGATCATTGGTGACTGTAAACATTGTGTGTGAGAGAAAATATTATAGAAAGGTATGACTAATGAAACGAGTTCTACTCCCCTGTTTCATATTAGTTATTGACATTATTAAAAATAGGACAACTTTCACATATAGAAAATAAAAAATTCATATTTGTATGCTATAACAAAGTTTGCATAATTGCGCTCCATAGCAAAAATAGAAACTGTATAATTCGCTATACATATACAGTTGAAGCAAATTGTATAAAATGAAGTGTACAAAACAAGAAAGAGAAAGACACTTGGGCAGAGAACTGTATAAAAACGAAGTGTATAAAACAAATTGTATTATTATAAGTGTATAAAACGATTTTATACAATTTGAATTTGTATAAAATGAGAAAGAGAGAAAGACAAAAGAGACTTGACAAGGAATATATAATTGAATCGAATTGTATAAAATGAGAAAGAGAGAAATTAGATACAATTTGAAAATTGTATAAAACGAGAAAGAAAGAAAGGCAAAAGAAACTGTCACGGAGTATTTTTATTGTATAATTATAAGTGTATAGGATGGAAATATATGTACTTGCATGTGTATATACAATTTTCTCACACTTTATACAAATAGAAACGCAATTTATACATTTCGCTTCTGTTTGTATAAATGAGAAAAGCGAGGGTGGCGAGCGAGATTTGAGAGAGTGGCGAGCGAGATCTGAAAGAGGGGAGAGAGGGGAACAAAAATATATGTACTTATATAATTTTCTCTGCTTTATACAATTAGAAACATTTTTTATACACTTGTGTTTGTATAAAAAGTGAGTAAGAGAGCGAGAGATTGGAGGAGAGTGGCGAACAAGGTATTTGGGAGAGAGACGCCTGAAATTTTTTTGCAAATGTTTGCTACGGAGCACAATTAAATTAAACCCTAGCTACTCCATTTATTTTAGGTTATTAGTTTGCTATTATATACAATTTTCCCTTGAAATACATGTGCGCCAAATTACTTATAAATTAATAAAATCAAGGTACGAAGATTTTTATTTTCATTTTATTCTTAAAATTAAATATTTTTTTAAAAAAAATCAAAAAATAAATTAGTACAAGATACCTTTTTTATAATTCCTAAAAGAACTTGTAAGAAAAAATCAAATGTGACAACTAATATACAACAAAGTATTTTGTCAGTAATATATATATACACCTATTATTATAATTGAAAAAGTTTTTGCTGCATTTTTTCCAATAGAGAGAGAAAGGAGAGAGAGGAAAATGATGAAGAAGAACTTCAAAATTACCAGATAATTTGGAGATTCAAACCCTAGCACTTTTAGCAATATTCAATCTCTTTGTATTTTTTTGAATTTTTTGGTGTTTAAATTTTATTTTTTTGTTACGTATATTTCGTTTGATTGATTTCAGCTGAATATTCACCGTTTGATCTTCGATCGGTTTGATTCTCTGATCGGTCGGCGTGGAGTTTTCAGATCGGAGATTGTGAGGAAAAGGAAAAATTCTGTTAAAGCACTAGAAAGTTTTAGAGGAATCTAGATAAAAAAATGCCGTCTCATGCAGATCTAGATCGGCAGATCGAACAATTGATGGAGTGCAAGCCGTTATCGGAAGCTGATGTGAAAACTCTGTGTGATCAAGCGAGGGCTATACTTGTTGAGGAATGGAATGTTCAACCGGTGAAATGTCCGGTGACTGTTTGTGGTGATATTCATGGACAGTTTTACGACCTGATTGAGCTGTTTCGGATTGGAGGAAATGCTCCTGATACTAATTATCTCTTCATGGGCGATTATGTTGGTGAGTTTTTGGATATTTGTTTCCGTATTGGGAGATTTTGTAGTTTGTTGCATTTATTAGGGCTTGAGTCTCCTGATATGAATTGAATTGTACAAGTAACTTTTGGGGTCTAATTTTGTTAAATTGTAGTTGCTAATCGTGTCTTAGCTGCTTTTTTTTTCATGCTTAGTATGTCCATAGAAATTAGAGAACCTTCAGTTGATAAGAGAACTCATAAAATTGATATTAAAATATGGAGAAGTGTTTGAAAGGAAGTCCAAATAGAGTAGAATGAATATTGAGGATTCATATAATTGATAGTTTGGGGTTGAGGTGTAGTTGTTGTCATTGGATGTGGTGACAAAGATGGGATGTGTAGTAACAAGTACTAATGAGAAGGCCACTAATGTGGATGGAGGTATAGGTCTCGTAACAACATTGTATATTCAACTGTAAATAGGTACTTTATGCTGAGCACCTATGTTTGTTGTGAGCTCTAATAGTCATGGGAGTGGTTTAGCACAAAATAAGGGTGCCTCAAAATCTTCCACATCGAGTCTCTTCATTCGTTGTTTCAGGAAGTGGATGACCTGGGATTGTCCATTCATCAATGGGTAGTTATTATAGAGTTTGATTTTTGTTTTGGCAATTTACATTAATAACATTTTGTTTTATGACAAATGACAAGCTTTAATTTAAGTTGTTCATTGTTTAACCTCAAAGTGCTGAATCATGAACTATTATTGTGATGCGGAGATGAAATATACTGCTGGTTGGACTTCTCCAGATGTAAGATAATAGTCTTGATTACAGCAGGTAGTACAGATATTCCTTTTCAGTAGGAAAATTTCATTGGCCAAAGATATTTGGACTCGTCAAAGTTTGCTCCTGCAATATCCTGTCAACACGTGCAGGGCACTAATTGAGGAACAATCGTTTAG